>NC_090935.1:476996616-477299647 GCF_040938575.1 Ambystoma mexicanum | reverse complement strand
TAACAGCGCCGTAAAAGGTTGCAGCGCCGTTAACCCCTTACTGCCTAATTACGAGGTCCCTTTGCGGGTTCCCACCTTAACGGCTGGCTTTACCAGACGTTAAGGATTGGGCCCGCAAAGGGACTTTGGAGGTAATTACGGTACTGCAATTTGCGGTACCGTAACTACCGCCTTCCCCATTTCCATTGAGCCCTATGGGGGCAAAAATGGGAATGGGGAAGGGCCAATGGTGAATGGGGAATTACCGCCCGCCAACCTTTGAATGGGGCGGTAATTCCGCCATTCACCATGGACGAATTGGTAAAATACCGGCAGCAACCATGGCTCTACTAGCGCCATGGCTATCGCCTGGGTCGTAATGAGGCCCAGTGTTCCATAAGCACAATATACAGTATACACTATGACCCTTCTTTAATGAGCACCAGGCCCGCCCCACCAAATCCTGTCTCCAAAATAAAATAAACAAATTACAAAAGTGATACCAGTGACAGCATTGTGGAGTGCGACCAATTGTTCTGCGTCACTCAATCTATCAGGCCCTCACCCAAATGATTGGTGAGCAGCAGCCTCAAATCTATTGCTGGGAGCAAGGCAGCCGTAACTCAGAGGCTATCATGCAGAGAACTGGGCGTCTGAATGTCTATGTGCTTGAATGGATACCAACATCACACTCTCCTACCACTCACACCGCTCCAGTGACCAGCCCATAAGGGTACAGGAGCACAGCCAGCATGTAATGGCAAAGAGCCACCAGCGGTGGAATGAGAAACAGCATCACTAAAGGTTGTGCACGGCTAGCTTTGCTGACATATTGTGCGGCCGGTGTCACATTTTCAGCAGATAAAAACAGCAATGTTTTAAGAACTGAATCACATGTAATGGATTTTACTTAGAACCAATTCATTCAGAAGCATGCACATCATTTTCCCTACTCACATTAGAAATGCATGTGCAGTATTATGTAAATCATTAACTATCACTAACTTACTATCGAGAAAACCTTAATGCGGAACCATTTAAACGTTAGCACTTCTATGCTATGTGCCACCCTCAGTCAACCAGCTTTGAATTCCTACAACAGTGAGACTGAAAAAACCTATAGTTCTTTTTATGTTGCAATTTATGACTCTATGAACTATCTGTCCCCACTTGAAGTGACAAAATAATTTTAAAAAAAATGTAAATGCTTGGTATTTGCAAGAACTTGTTGAAAATAAGAGGCTTCTAAGACGACTAGAAAATAACAAAAAAGAGACTGCTCTGTTAGTTTTCTTAATGCATTGTGTGCTGCCAGACATAACTAAATGATTGTTCTGGCCAGGGGCGTTGCTAGGGGGGCGTTTAGGGGGCTATAGCCCCTGATCTTTTGGTTGTAGCCCCGGATAGAATCTCAGGAGCTACAGCCAAAAGACTAGCTAGCCCCCAGTCCCAACAGTTCCGACATCAGCATAGCCCCGGGTCTTTTCCAGACCTAGCAACTCCCCTGGTTCTGGCCAACGCCAACTTCTATACTTCAACTATTTCCCAGGCTGGCACCAAACCACAAGATGTTTTATAAGCCAATTCGTCATTACTTGAAAGCACTCCCAACTCCCACCTCCTGTTAGTCAATGGATAAATGAACGTAGAAAAATGGTTTCAACACCACACTGCGCAAATACGGAGAACAATCCCAATTTGTATTTTCCCGTTTTTTAATGCAAGAATAGCCAGAATAGCTAGTCTTCTTCTTGAGCTATTACATTAAATACAATCTCATCATTACATTGTTACGAACATACATTAGAAATGTCCAACAGCCACAGATTCTGAGTACAATCGGCATTTTTGTGATATAATAATGATTTGAAAAAGAAATAAATAAATCACATCTGGTACATACCAATTGTATCGCCAAGTCACCAAATTGGCACATAAAAAAGAGGGGTAAGGTTGAAAGTGGCAATGAATATACATAGTTGGTGACAATGTATGCATTCCTCATGTTAAATAACTGTAAGCAATCCTAACAAACGCAAACATTATAATCTGTGTCACCATTTGTGGCATGTCTTCGGAGGGCACTTAACCAAACAAGCACCTCTATTCCTGTGCACCTAATAAGGCAACACCAGGTCTGCTATGCTATTCTGTCACACCCTACGTGTAGGGGATATATGCAAATCCTATGTCCTACTGAGCCTTAATAATGTTATCTCTTTTAGGATAGGTATTGGGGTCCCGGGGAGAGAACCAAACCCGGCCCTGGGCTGTACTAATAAATGTAAAGACAGCAGATGTTCACAACCTTGTAATATTGAATTCGGATATCTGTAACCAAATGGCAACAGGATTTAAGATTATTCATATCGCCGCGGCTGAAAGGGACTACAATAGGACGTCAACGGCATGATGACATTTTTAAACAAATGACGGCCATCTTTGATAATCGCATTCCTCGCGGTTACAGAGATACAACACTGTTGCCTCGTAGAGGCCATGTAAGGAGGACGCGCACAACGGAGATTACAGGCTGCTTCTTTATTTTCTAAAACGTAACTCGAACTGGCGCTTAGCGCGCCTTACCCACAAACCCCTGTTTTTCCTCGTCCTCCCGCCGTATCATAGCTCCGCCCCCACAACGGTGGGGGCAGCACTCCTTAACCCCTGAGTGTTTGGCAACATCACCCCCGAACAATATATTCAAACATCGAGATCAACATTCTTCAACAAGTCTCATAGGTTTCCTTACAATTCTCTGTGGCCTCTCCTCTTGGTCACCTGCCTCTTGCAGTTCCGTGATCCTCGCTTCTCTGCTTGTCCCTCCTGGGTCTCCTCCTGGAGGGACCCACAAGTCATCCCGCGACTCTTGCGGTTCTGGAGAGGCCGATCGCTGGAGCGGCTCTGTTCCTTCTCGTCTGGAATAATGTCTGAATTGTTGACAGTTCCTGGTGACAGCTCTACTTTGATCCTCGGCTGTCACCATCGTGCCTTTCACTGCGGTTACTCTCATGGGACTTGGAGCGAACCGCGGATCTGTCTTTCTGGGCGTTGGTTGCTGGACGAGTACTTCGTCTCCAATGTGGAAGACTTGTATCACTGCATGGCGGCGGGCGTCTGTCTCTCGTCTCGCTCTCTCCTTGGCTTCTGCATCCCTTTGGAGCACGTCCATGTCAAGCGACTCCTCATCAGATGGGTTGCACGGTATGCGGGTTCGTACTTTGTAGCGAAACATTAGCTCGGCAGGTGTCTTGTTGGTGGCCTCGTGAGGAGTGTTTCTGTAGTCCCGTAGGAGTCGGCACAGCGCCTGGTGTGGGTCGACCGCTTCTACTCTGGCTCTTTGTCTCGTTTTTTTGATCGACGCCATGAATCGTTCAGCCATCCCATTCGTTTGAGGGTGGCGAGGAGTTATCTTCGTATGTTCAAACCCTAGGTGTTCTGCTAGTGTTCCAAATTCATGTCCACTGAACGGGGGCCCATTGTCGGATTTGACTATCTTGGGGATCCCCCACTCGCTGAACACTTCCTCTATTGCCGCTGCTACTTGGGGGAATGCGGTGGTGGTGACCGTTTTGACAATTGGGAAACGTGAGTGTTCATCTATTAGGAGCAGGAGGTAGTCACCCTCTTCCGTGGGTCCATAGAAGTCCATGGCTACACGTTCCCATGGCCGTTCGGGTATCTGTGTGTGTTGGAGCAGTGGTGGATGTTCCGCAGGAGCTGTGCACTGACAGTCATGGCAGTTCTTCACCCATTCTTCTACTGCCACGTCTAGGAACGGGAACCAGACATGGCGCCTCAGCTGCCTTTTGGTGTTCTCCGCTCCTCTATGTCCCTCATGGGCCGTGCTTACTACTTCATTCCTGAGCGTGGCGGGGATGACGATTTTGCACCCTCTGAGGAGGATGTCGTTTTCCTTGACGGCCAGTTCGCTGTGTACCCTGGCCAACCTTTCAATTTCTTGTTTGCACGCTCCTGGGTGTGCCAGCGTTGCTCTGTGGTGATCCCTCCATTTGCTGGTCAATGTGAGGCTGATGGCGAGTGCCATGGTGGGGTCAGCAGCTGATGCGGCAGCGACTCTCTCCAGGGACAGCGCCGGTGGTAGCGAATTTGACGCTATGTATTGTACATAGGCGATGTCTCCTTCGCGGGTTAGTGGGGCCCCAACTGGGTGTCGTGACAGGTAGTCAGCGGGGTTAAGGTCGCCCCCGGGACGATGCACGATGTCATAGTCATATTCCTGTAAGCGGATTCCCCACCGCTCGATTCTAGGAGGCATCTTGGTGTGCGGGTTGCCAAAAAGCGATAGCAGGGCTTGGTGGTCCGTAATTAAAGTAAACTTTTTCCCAATGATGAAGTCATGGAAATGTTCGCACGCCCAGACGGCGGCTAAGCTCTCTTTTTCCGCCTGGGAGTAGGCCAGTTCCGGGGTGGACAGGGCCCTGCTCGCGTATGCGACGACGTGTCTCGGGTGGACATCCGCCCCACTGGTTTGGGCTAGGATGGCTCCAAGGCCCACCGGGCTCGCGTCCACCACTATTTCAGTGTGCCATGCGGGATTGAAGTAGGCCAGGTGGTGTGCTTCCATCAGGGCCCGCTTGATGTCGGAGAAAGCCTGGAGACACGCAGGGGTCCATTCAAACACTGTTTCTTTCTGGAGGAGTTTCCATAGAGGGTCGGTGAGGGACGCGTAGTGCGGTATATACCTCGCACAGTAGCCAGCCATGCCGAGAAATGAGCGGACGTCAGCAACCTGTCGCGGTTCTTCTAGGTTGGTGATAGTGTCAACCTTATCAGGATCCGGTATCATACCTTCGCTGGAAAAGATGTGTCCAAAAAATTTCAGCTTGGTCTTGCTGAAACGGCATTTTGCAATATTGAGGGTGAGGCCTGCTTCTTGAAGTGCTGCACATGTAGCGAGCAGAGCTTTGTCGTGAGACTCTTTCGATGATCCAAAAACGAGGATGTCGTCACTGTAATTCAGTGTGCCCTTGATGGGTCTGATCACCTGCCGGATGGCCTCTTGGAAGATTTCTGCGGCTGATGAGATGCCGAAGTTCAGGCGCCGATATCTGTAGAGACCGTCATGGGTCGCGAACGTCGTGATGGGTCTGGATTCCGGATGCAGCTCCAGCTGATGGTATCCTTGGTTGAGGTCGAGTTTGGAGAACATCTGGGCGTTGTTCAGTTGCACGATCATATCCTCAATGCAGGGGCCCGGATGCCTCTCGCGCTGAATGGCAGTGTTTGCCACCCTCCTGTCCACACACAAACGGATCTTTCCTCCCTCTTTGGGTACAGTGGGGAAACCCATGGTGTCGGACCTGTGGCTGGTTCAATGATGCCATCAGACAGCAGTTGTTGGAGTGCGTCTGATACTGCCGCTTGCAGGTGGAAACCTACTCTCCGGGGATGTTGCGGTACCGGCCTCACCGATGCGTCAATGTGGAGCCGGATGGGCGGGGCCTTGAGTTTGCCCAGCCCCGTGCAGAGGTTGGGGAAGTCTCTTGTGATGTCAGCCTGTGTGACCAGGTTCTGCAGCTGGTAGCATGCGATGGCGCCAACTGTGTCTCTCGCGTTTGTGCTCTCGGAGGTTGCTGTGATGGAGTCTCCCGCCCTCACGTGTATTTCGATTGACCCCAAGCGGGACGCCGTGTGATAACTGAGCAGGCATCGGCTTCTGGCAAGTGACCGGATGATGTGTATTGTTGTGTCTACTTTCCGGCCATTCAGGAGAAGGCGTTGTGTGAAACATCCTACTGTCGGTAGGGGGGTGGTGGCGCCCCACTGAAATATCCTTGAGCGGGACTGTTGAAGTGCAGGTGGGTTCGGTAGTACGGCATAGTCCTGTTCGCCCATAATGTTAACAGTAGCGCCTGAGTCAATCATGAATTGGAATTGTCTATTCCCCATTTTGATGGGGATTTTCAGGGCTTCTCTGGCCTCTTCAGTGTCGAGTATGAGGTTGACAAACTCATCTTGGTCGTATGAGTCATACGGCATGTCATATGCGGCTCCCTGCACCTCCTGGTAGAGAGTCTCAGGTCCATATTCCTCTGGTGGATGATCATATTCATCCGTGAAGTATCTGGTCCGATCAGTCTGCTCTGGCTGTGGTGGGTACCCCGGCGTATGGTATTCGTCAATGGCTCTGACGTACCGTCTCTGTCCTTGGCTTTGTTGGTAATATCTGGGTTGAAAGTGTCTAGGAGGTGGCGGACGGACAAATGTCCTGACAGGCGTTTGGGGTCTCGCGGGAGGAAGTGGTACGCCTTCCCGACACACCGAGTGGAAATGTCCTTCTCTTCCGCAGTTTGTGCATTGTTGAGACAAAGCTGGGCATGATCCTGCATGCGGAAAAGACATCCCACAGCGATAACATTGTCTCTGCAGGCAGGGTGTTTGGATGTTTTGAGTTCTGTATGGCTGTGGCCCCCTGTCACCTGGACGAGATGGTTGTATGGTTGCAACCAGTTCCGCTGCGTCGTGCTTGGAGTTGCTTGGATTGGCCATGGATGTAGCTTGGGCATCGACCCTCTCATGTATGCGAGCGAGCTCGCTCACTTCCTGTATGGAGAGGGGTTTTTTCAGGAGCTGTTTCTTGAGGGCAGGGGATAAGCAGCCTTCAATGACCCTCAATCTTATGGCTTCCTCCAGAGAAAATGCGTCGAATTGGCAATTTGCACCTTTTACTCTCAGGCGGGTTATGAATTCATCAACGGTCTCCTGCGGCATTTGAGTGCAGTTGTTGAAAAGGTAGCGTTCATAGTCACGATTGACTTCTATGATGAGGAGTTTGTCTAGGGCATTTATTAAGTCCTTGAAAGTGTTCTGTTCAGCTGCAGGAATAGTCTTGACCACAGTCTTTATCTCGCCCCCCACCAGATTAAGGAAGATGTCCCTGATATTGGGGGAATTTCCATCACCAGATCCCCTGACGTAGTGCTGGAAATCTTCCATCCAATCAGTCCATCTGGGCCCTTTCGTGGCTTGTGGGGTCATGGTGAAAGGCGGTGGTAGTCGCAGTTGAATCGGCTGCACCACGTGAGCTGGCGTAGGCGACCCTGGGTTGGACCCTGAAGCGGAGGCCGGCGTGCTCATGATGCCGGAAAAATATGTACCTTGTGCCTGATTTGGGTAGGCTAGTGGAGCTTGGCCTGTCTGAGAGAGTGGAGTGTTATGGAGGGGGGTGTCACACTCCAACTTTGCCACGTGCCTTTATTGCTTTCCAGGGGGACTGGGCGAACTCACCGGCCTGCGATGTGGGGGGGGTCGCAGCAGATGTCCAATGCTTCCCTGCGCTGTGCTTGGGGTGCTCGTCACAACGTGGTGGTCAGGCAGGCACCTAGGATCCACCGACGACCCTCTTGAGGTGTTGTGGGAGTACTGAGAGGAGGAGGAGGGCTCCCGCCCGTGTCGGAGGTGGAGATGCAGGAGGAGGAGGCCTGGGGGCATTCAGGGCGAGAAATTGGCGGATTGCCAAGCACGGATGCCTTTGAACGCGCTTACGGCGCGGAGAGTGGCGGAAAGCCACGGAGGAGCGGCGGACTGCCAAAGGAGAACTCCGTGGGCGCACGGGAATGACCTCGTCGCCAGTGTTGCCTCGTAGAGGCCATGTAAGGAGGACGCGCACAACGGAGATTACAGGCTGCTTCTTTATTTTCTAAAACGTAACTCGAACTTGCGCTTAGCGCGCCTTACCCACAAACCCCTGTTTTTCCTCGTCCTCCCGCCGTATCATAGCTCCGCCCCCACAACGGTGGGGGCAGCACTCCTTAACCCCTGAGTGTTTGGCAACAAACACAACCTCGAATTTACTGAGGCAAGGTGAGAATATACCCGAGATGTAAGTGGGTTTGTGATAGGCTATACCACATTACCCTTGTGGTTTCTGAATAGAAGGGAGACTAATGGTAAGAGTGGAGGGGGATTGCATACTGCTCTCTATTTACAGGGAGGTGTTGTTTAGAACACAAAAGCCGTTGCTGAAGACTCCTGAACTAAACGTGCTCCACATAAGCTATAACCGCAACTTTGGCGTAAGATCGCTTCACCACGTGCAGATACCTCTTCGTGATCTATTTGATAATAGTGTTAGACTCAGATATGAAAAAAGCTCGATAGTCACTATTCAACATCTTTATTCACAGACACAGTGTGAGCCTCACCACAGGATCTTGGACAACCGAGGATACAGCTAATCTACACAGTTACTCTATAAGCCATATGCTACTCGGAATGGTCGGAGCACATTTTATTAAGGACAACACACAGGTAATTTCTTTTAAATATTTCAAAAAAGGTAGCAGGCGCTCCTCTCCAGAAAGAACATGGCATGATAACCTGTTCTGGGATGAGAGTTTGCAGCACACGCTTTTTGCTCACTGTACTTATCACAGATGGGAAATATCTATTTGCATATCAGTCTTTGTCCCGCCCACATGGGCAGTCCAGCACCAAAATGCTATGGCAATTCCTCTCTGAACAAGAGTACCAACAGCAACCCCATACACGTGTTTCAGCCTTGGTGGGCCTCATCAGTGAGGTGAAGCTGTGCCTCTCTAAGCACAGTGAGTAATGTATGTGTAATGTGATTATTGAACACAAATTAATTGATAATTTAATAATTGTTTGTGTATGCAATACCAGCTAGGTGTGCAGGGGGCAGGAGTGTCCCACAAGGTTGTGAACATCTGCTGTTTTTACATTTGTTAGTACAACCCAGTGTCAGGATTGGCTTTCTGCCCGGCACCCCACTGCCTATCCTAAGAGAGATAACATTATCTAATAAAATAGGTGTGCACTAGGCTAAGTAGGACAACAACTACTCTAATAGCCAGGTTTGGGAAGACCCATTCCCAATACCTAAACAGAGAGATGGTAACTTGTGGGCCAAGTGGATGTTTGAAGGCCTGAAAAACGTATAGGCCGATTCATGGAACAAATGTGCGCCAACAAAAGTGGCGCAAGCTGGCGCAAGGTGGCGCAAGCGTGAGAAAGCAAGCACACACGCACGCGTGCGATTCAAGGAAGGCGCTGCGCGTGTTTTCCACTGGTTGTGCGCCAAATCCCTGCGTGCAACAACCCGAACGACGTGCGCGACGCGCACAGGGACAGCGCACGATGTCCGCGCACACACCAAAAAGGGGGCTGGACACGGGGCGTAACGCATGGAATGGGGAACAACGCGTGAAAAAGAAGGCGTAACTGGGGAAGTACTGCAGGCAAATACACGGAACGCCCACACGCACGCGAACAACTCGCATTCATGGATTTGAATACGGGAAACAAGCGCACGCTAAAAGACACGCACAGGCGTCAACACGCCCGCCACAGGAAGGCAGGCATAAGCGTCCCCGCGCACAGTATAAAAACACGCACAAACAACAAACACGTACATACCGCTACGATGAAAGCCCCATTTGTCGCAGCACTGATCGTGGGACACCGCAGGAGGAGGAGAATAGCCAGGGCATGCATTTTTTCACCACGGACAAGCCTTTTTTGAATGCCTGATGACCAGGTCTACGGCAGGTATAGGTTTCCACCTCGTATCATCCTAGACCTGGTCAGGGAGTGGGAAGATGACCTTACATCCCCCACCCTCTGCTCCCAAGCATTGAGCCCCTTGGAGAAGGTGCTCAATGTCCTGCATTTTTTGGCCACAGGGTCATTTCAGCAGACTACTGCCATAGAGGGGGGGTCTCACAGGCCACGCAGTCACGCTGCCTACACCAGGTGTTGGCAATCATGACTGTGCCCCCCTCAGTCCGCAGGCACATATACATGCCCAGAATACCCGCAGAAAGGCAGGCCATTGTCCAGGACTTTTACAGGGTGGCACGCTTCCCCAAAGTGCTCGGTGCCATAGATTGCACCCATGTGGCCTTACGTCCACCTAGGGCCACTGAGCACATCTACCGAAACTGGCATTCCATCAATGTGCAGGTGGTATGCGATGCCAAGGGAATCATCACCTCTGTCTATGCAAACTACCCTGGCTCCACCCATGACAGTTTCATATACAGAATGTCCGCCATGAGCCGGGCCCTGGAAGCTGGGCAGCATGGCGACACATGGCTCCTAGGTGAGTACAAATGCCCGTGCACATGCATGCACATGCAGCGGTCAAGGGAGCGGAAGCGTGACTTGAGCATTCCGAATGTGCGCTCCAGTATGGCCCTGGTTGCAATATGGGCAGCGTTGTATCTTACCTGGGGTGGTGTGGTGGGGTTCCGAATTGGTGTCATCATATTGGAGTTTGTCTATTTGTCTGTGTGTGACATGCATGCGTGTGCAACTGGCCCAGTGGACGGTTGGCTGCGGTGTCGCCCCCTTGTGCTGATCACCTTGCCTGGAGTTCCTTGAAACACGTCAGCTTCTGTAGGACGTATGAGCGCAATCGCTGTGGCTCTGCCTGCGTACACATGCGCATGGCCGCAACACCAAAAATGGCCATCTTCCAGACGTCCAATGGCCCATGTCTGCTGGGAAAGGTGGTCTGGAGGCTCATCCCCCTGCAGAAAGGGCAGAAAAAACATGATTAATGCATGAAATTTCCCTGTGTGTGTCTCCTCAGGCATGTCATGACTGGACCATGTCAGAGACGTACATCAGAAATCACTCCATCAGTGCGACTTTCACAGGCAAAGTGTGTTAGCCACTGTCTACATCATGAATTGCATCAAGCACATGTACAGCAAAAATAAGAAACATACTACACAATGTATAGCAATTAATGCACACATGAATCATGAAACCACCCATCTAGCAAAGGAAGAACTGTGGTTAATATCACCCCTAACATCCCCACTAGGGGTGTCAACACAAGTTGTACAGCAGCAGACATGCCACAGATATGACAGTCCAAAGCCCTTGTGTAATAGGCTGTAACACTGAATCATCCTTCCGAGCCCATGGATAAGGGAAGCAGGAGTGGCATATGTGAGTCAGGACCCAAGCTGCAAACACATACACGAGACAAGCTTGAAGGCACCAGCTGGAACAGACAGTGGATGCTTTCAAAAGCCGCAAAGCACCACACCGTCACATGAAAGCACAATAGACAAGCAATATTAAACTATATTAACTAATAGACTAACTATGAAAAACCTACGTTACCTAATTAAACTATCAAATTGAAAGTTAACTAACTGAACTAAAAGAAAAATCAAAAATGGCCACATACGACCCGGGGGGTGGGGAGATTTGCACCCAGGAGGGTGGAGGTACAGGGTGCTGCTCAACACCCACATGCGATGATGTTCAGGGGAAAAAAACCCTCCATGGGCTCAACCTCTGCACAGCCCGACTTATGTGGGAGATACCTCGTCGTCCGAGTCTGGCTCTTCCTGGAAAGGAGGACGTGGCACAGGAGCCTGACCACGCCTAGCCTCAGCTTGCCCCTCGTCGGCAGCAATTCTGCCGGACGGGTGAGCCTGGTTCTGTGTGGCAATGACACATAGGTCTGCATGCAGAACCTCCCGTGATACGCGTGCTTCCTCTTGCAAGGTAACACGTGTAACACATAGTTCTTCCTGCAAGGCCTGGCTGTACAACTGATGCACCTACCGGCAAGCACTTAGCTCAGCCGAGATGGTACCCTCAAGCTGCTCAAACCTCTCCTCTGACCACGCCCTCTGGGACATCAAGAGGACACCCAGAGTGGATCTAAGGGACTCATACTCAGCCCTCAGGGCCTCCATGTGTGCCACTGCGTGAGCAGCAATTGCTTGACGCAGAGACAACATTTCAGCCTGGCGTGCCCTGTCTAAGGCCGCCATGCCCAGCCAAACGAGCAGGCCGCGGACCGTGCTGCCTGCTGCTGGAGAAGCACCTGCCTAGCCACGCTCCATGCTCACAGCGATGTTCTCCATTGCTGCCCCCTGGCGTTCAGCATTGGCAGTCATGCCTTGCTTCCACTCAGTATACTGTGGTAGCGCATGGCCACCGTGTTGCTGGGCTTGACACCTACAGGACCCAAGGACCGGATGTCCTCGTTGTATTGGACCCTGCTTGCGGCTGCACGACTACATGGCCCCGTCAACGTGATGGCCCAGGCACATCAGTGACTGGTGTCGAGGGTGACCCTGCATCCCGATCCACTACAGGCAGAGGTTCCAACACTGTCTGACCCCTCAGTGCAGGTGTCGCGGACAGAGGAGTGCCCACATCAGAATCACTCACCCCTGACATATGGACCTGATGCACATCCAACTCGACATGGACGTCAGAGTGGACATCAGGGCTGCCTCATTGCCAGCCAAAGACAAAATGGACGTAGCACATGTGGGTTTTCGTGGCCTACCACCCCACAACCCCCACTTGTGCCGGGTTGCTGTAGTGATAACAACCCTGTGCCTGGCACCACAACACCATCCTCTGGCTCCATTGCGTCATCATCTGAAAAGTAGAGAGAAAAAAGGTCACTAAACATGTTAGAAGCACACAACACACACACACATAGACATCACACAGACACCAAACACATCAAGCAGACATGTCACACACAAAATAGAACCTGCCATGCATGCTGGGTCCACTTGACATTGCTTCTGTGATGTAGAAGGGTGTTATATCGCTCAGAAGTGGGTTGATGCAGTGCAGCAAATTTGTACATTACTCACTATCTACATGTACAAGTACTTCATGATGTGTATCAGAAAATGTGAAGGCAGTGCAAGGTCAACTTCAGGCATCACGTGCAATGGGTAGCATGGCTACAAGCAAACCAGCCCTCCCCCCAAGTGCAAATGCAGGGATGCCTTGCATGGTATCAAAAGGATGACCATAGACCTGTGTATTGACACAGTGTTGACTAGCATCAATTGCATCATGTGAGTCATGTGACAACACAGCAGATGATGATGGGACAGTAAGCAGGGCACATGATGAAACGTCCAGAGTACACCCACGTGTGAAGAAGACACTACCCCAGTTGGACAGAGTCATTGGGCATGAAACAGGCTGAGGCCTGTGACCCACACAGACTGTCAAATAAAAAGGATGTACCACACAGCATATGTCTGGCAGGTCGGCTGGTGGAAGTTAGCATGTAGACAGGACGCATGATCAGGCAAGTACTTAACAGCAAAATTGATGCAGACCAGTGCAAGGGTGAAATTGGGGTGCAGAGGGGGGGTAGAGGGGCAAGGGAGCATGCCTATGTGGAGTACCCGCATGCAGGCAGAGGACACATGGACGTCAGTCATCCTATGACATAGTCCCAGGGCTGAGAGGAAGGTCCCCCCAGGCTACATGCAGAAGAGCCAGTGAGCTGGAACATGGACCGGAGGCGCATCCTGGTGACCAGCATGTGAGTAAGGTGCAATAGTGGTGATGCCTACAGTCCCAGTCTGCTCCACATGTCCACCATACTGCAGAGCAGCCATGCATCAGTGAAGCATTGCATTATTTGCACATCAGGACCATGTACACGTGACATGTAGTGGCAGTCATGCACAACACATCACACAAGTAAAACAGACATGTCCTCAACAAACACGCAGCAACACTCACTGGACTGGGCATCAAAGTCCGGCATCTCTCCCACTCCTTCGACCGATTCAGGTGGTATGAACTCCGCAACGAGTGACTCGTGCGGAGTGAGGTCTTCCTCCTCAGGTGCAGGCCCACTGCCAGTCACCAGAGTCAAGTTGTAATTTGAGGCACGCTTAGCCTTATCGCTGCGTTTGAGGTCATTCCAACGCTTTTTGCACTCTTGCGCCGTGCGCACCTCATGGCCGAATACACTCACATGTTCCACAACTTGCTTCCAGTGGGTATTACAGTGGACAGCCGTAGTCTGACAATTAAGCCCCACTAACATGTCACGGCTGTGGTCCCGCACGTAGTCCACGAGAAAGTCCAGTTCCTGGTTGCAGAAAGGCTTCTTCCTCGACATGCAGGAGGTCGTGGCTGCGTGTGGGGTCCCAGCCTGTGCTGCAGGTGCAACCTTCCTCCTCTTGGATTGTGGCGCAGACTCTGGCTGGCAAATGCCGCCCTGATCTGTATGGCCAGTGGCACCGGTAGATTGAGCCAAGGGAGTGGCAGGTGGAGGGACGACCAAAGGCCTGACTTGCGTCAGTGGCAGCTGGGTGCCTTCTAATGGACCCTGCGCAGCAACATCCGCTATGGCAGGGTCATTGACCACGACTGTTCTTGTTGGCAGACTCACAACCGGGGTGTTGTTGGCTGCGTCTGCCCCTGCACTTGCCAACACCCGGCTGGTCGGGGCAGCAGATGACATTACTGCCCCAGGGACACATGTCTCGGTCAGGGCAGCCCTGCGTGCACCTACGGTTTGCCTCCTGCCCTGTTGGAAATCTTCCAAGGACTCTTCAGGTGCCAACGCAGCCTGCGCTGGCAGACCCTGAGCCTGGGTGGTGGTTGTCCACAGCTGCATCTGCAGCTACCACTACCCTTCGACCCGTGGCAGTCGATGAAATGGACTGCCGGGTCACATGGGCACCAGTGCCAGATACAGAAGCTGCATCTCCCAGAACCACAGGGGGTGGTGGCATGACTGCACCGACACATGGCACAACATCGTGAACAAGTGGCGCACCCCTGCCTCTTCCCCCTCTGCGGCCACCCTGGACACCCTGGAGTCCCCCTACTCCCTGGTCACCCCGGCCACGTCCCTGACCACGCCCGCCATGAGGATTACGCCCAATTGAGGCACCCCTCACCTTTGGTGGCCTCCCAACCATGGCACAGATGGCGTAGTGCTGGCACAGATGGAGAAGTGCTAATGGGAGGTGTACACCACAATTGTCCTGGGCAATTGGGGTGAAGGAGGTGGGATGCAAGATGTTAACAGCACCCCTGCACCTGCAAGGCTGTATGTGACCCCGGTGATGAAGTGACGGGTCACGCAATGCTCAGGCACCCCAAAACTGCAGTAAAACTGTGCACGCAACCCCTGCAGCCTACGTGCATGGAATTAACCTCCCGCAGTACGCAGTGGCACCCAGGAACACGAAAAACGCGTACACGTGGGACACGCAGGCTACTATGACCTTGAAAACGGGTACGCGATACACAGTAGCACCCGCAGTGGGAAAAATAGCGTGCGCGACTCACAGTCAGACTAGTGCGATGATGAAAAACACGTGGAGCCAATACCCCTGCCAAAATAAGAGATGCGTCCTTGATCTGCTGTGAAGTTGTGATGGCGCGCGAAACAACACGAAGTAACAACACACACGTCGGTCTCCACGAAAGGCACGTACAGCGAACTGCTGGCCCCGCTCACCTTTAACCTGTGCTGAGGGAAAGGCCTGCGCGCATTACGTCACTTACGCGCTTAGGCCCTTTCCTCGAATTACACTCATTCACACACGGATGTGTGGTTTTTTCACGTGCTGATCCACTGTGCACCCGTGTTGAGGGAAACACCTGTGCGCGCTACGTCACAGATGCGCTTACACGCTAAGGGCCTTTCCTCGAATTACACGCTGACATGCACTTTTTTCACGTGCCAAATCACTCCGTATCAAGCTGCCCACGCGAAAACACATGGAAGACCACGCTCCTGCCCAAAAGGTCATTTTCCTGCCCCCAAGAGCCCCAAGCACGCTCCCACCTGCCATCTGCTGCTGCCTGCCTGCTGCCCACGTGCCCTGCTATTTGGTGCCTGCACGTCAGCCATCTGCAGGGGTCCAGTTGCTGTGTCCACCCCTGCTGGAACAGAAGACTCCCGACTGGGATACCATCGCTCCACAGCCCAGCCCCAGTTGCCCACCTACGCCTGCCTCGGGGGTCACCATGTCGGGGCAAACACCATCTGAGACCACTGGCGACCCCCAGCCAGAGAGACAGAGGGCCACCAGCTTCAGTGAGAAGGAAGTTGGTGTCCTGGTGGAGCATGTCCTGGGGCATTATGATGCCCTTTTCACACCATCGCTCGCCGACAAGGAAGGACGGGAGAGGATCTGGGAGGACGTTGTGGTTGCCATCAAGGTGGAGGGGGTGGCAACCCGCGACATCAAGCACATCCGGAAGCGCTGGGAGGACTTCAGGTCCAGGACCCTCAACAAGGCCCGGTGCCTCTTGAAGGAAGAGGATGCAGAGGGGTGCCGGGTCCACCTGAGCAACATCCAGATGAGGGTCCTGGAACGCATAAGCTCAGTGCTCCACGCCCAGATCCTTCGGAAGAAGACCCGTCCGGAGTCGAGCGGTAAGTGGCCATGCATTGCTGTGTGAAACAGGGCATGGTGCAGTGTGCTGGTAGTCAGCTACTTGCCTGTATGTGTAACATAGGCCATGTATGGATGTGTGTGCGCCGGGACATCATGGTAATGTATGTGAGACCAGTAATGCGTGAACCACATGGATGGTGCATGTGTTCCAATGAGACATGGGGAGATGCATGCGGAATGCACACATGAATGCATGCCAGTCCCTGTTCTTGGACATGGATGGGGGGTGAGGGATGGGTGCTGCTCTCATGTACATATATGGTGTGCATGTCTGTGTGTCTGAAAAGTGTGTGTGTGACTTTGAAACGCCATTGATGCATGACACATGTCCGTGACGATGTGTAGATTCACTCATGCAGTGCGGTCACCGTTGTATCCACTGTGTCTGTGGTGTAAGAGCCATGATGCATGACCCTCCGGTGATGTGTGTGCATGGGATCAGTATGAGCCATGATGCATGTACGTTTTAAGGCAACATTTTTGGTAACAGAGGCCCTTGAACATGGATGCTGATGTTGATTGCATGCGCCGTGCCTGTTTCTGCATGTGTGTTGCGTGCATTGACCCATGTGTTGTGGAGGGACAGGATGGAAGTGACGTTTGACAGTGCCACTCATGTGTTATTGCTTCCTGTCTAGGGGACTATTGTACGGTACCCTGATGCTTGTGTTCTATGTCTCCCTCTATGCAGCGTCAAGTGAAGAAGAGGGCGGAGACGGTGCTGTGGAGCTAAGCGGTGGGGATGCCTCCACAGGGCGGCGACGAAAGTACCAGCCACCCTCCCAGGAATTGCCATCATCCGGGAGAGAGGGTACTGGTGCCGCGTCTGCCACTACGACTGTAGCGGAAGGGCCAGGTGAGCCCCAACAGGGGCTTGCAATGGCGGAAGATGTGCAGAGACATCCAGGTTGGTGGTCTCCACAGAGGAGGAGGAGCCCGCTACTGAGCCGCACATGGGGCCTGGTGGAGGTATTACCACGGGTGCAAGTGGTGCAGTCCAGGGCCAGGGTCAGGAGGCAGCACAGGTCACTGCAGAGGGGCCTGTTCATGTCCCTGTCCCTGACCCTGTGACTGCACCACCATGCACCAGCAGGGATGCCCCGTCCCAGGCCCGTCTGCAGGTAGGGGGGAGGCCCACGTCCTCTGCCTCTCCACTACCTGCGGACGAGGAGTTCCATGACCGTATGGGCTCCGTCCTGATTGGTGTCGCATTGCGCATGTGTGTCATTCGTGATGTCGTGCGTGCTTCCTGGGGGGCACACTCACGTAAACACGAAGAGCTGCGTGGCAACATGGCACAGTTGGGAGGGGCCATGGTCGGTGGGTTCCTACATGTGTCGCGCACTCTGGCGGACCTCACCTCCTCTGTGGAGACTATGCGCCAGTTGTTCTCCCTGCCGTCTTCCGGCCCAGATTCCACCAGGGCCCCCTGTGGACCTGGCCCGACCAACACAGCCAGCTTGGTGGAGATCCCATCCCTGCCACAGTTGGGAGTCAGCGGTCCAGCAGGGGTGGACACCCCAACAACTGGAAACCAGCGGATGGAGGATGTGCAGGCATCATCGGACAGGGCACATTGACAGCAGCAGGCTCTAGGTGGGAGAAATGATGGCTCGGGGCCATCAACATCAGAGGGGCAGGCATCGGCTAGAGGGCAGGATGACCCTGGAATGGGAGTGTCTTCTGTGTGGCTGCGGTTGGGCCAGCAGATAGATGCGGAGCGGTGGCGGGCGGAAGAGGTGCGGCTCACCATGGTCAGGGCGGAGTTCTCCATGCGTCGGGCATTGAGGCGGGCTGAGTGCCTCGAAGCAACTCGCAGGGAGTTGGAACAGGCCATGGATGCATCCCAGCGAGACCTCTGGGCCAGGGCAGAGGCCCGCCTCCAGGAGATAGACATGGAGTTCGATGATGCCCTGTCCCACAACATCACAGAGTGAGCCGCAGGACTTGCCCACCGCCATTGTATATAGTTAGTGATAGGTTCCCTTTCTCTTTTTTTTTCTTTTGGGACGCTTGGACAATGCCCCACGTTTTTGTATATAGATGTAAATTAGGTAGGGTTTTTTTTTATATAGGTTTCATTTCATTTGTTGGGCTCATGGACCCTTTTTGCAATATTTGTACATAGTTGGACAGTGGATTTAAAAAAAAACATATTTTACCCTCACCATGGATTAATGGATTTTTTAATTTTGATTTCCTTTGTATTTTCCTTGTTGGACAAGGATTTTTGACAAACTTTATTTTGGATTCATTTGGATTGTGTCATCATTATTATAATTTTTTTTAGGACATGCCTTTTTTTCTTGTTTCTGATTCTTTACATGCTTTGAAACTTTTTTGATATTTTTGTGCACAATGCATTTTGATTTCTTACTTCCATGTGTGGTATTTGCTCTTTGGCTTACTGCATGTCACAATGTGGGTTTACACAATCACTCGCACCCAGTGTGTGTTTGTGACGGACATGTGTTGATGTGCATATTTGACTTTTGGTTAGTGACAAGTAATAGGCCTTTCAGTGTGGGGTGGATGGGAAACTTGGTTGTGTCTGAAGACTGGGGTGGCATGCAGTGGGATTTTGTTGGACATGAGGCCCATGAATGTGCATCTTTATGACATGTTGGGTGGGGACCTGAGTCGGGGCCTGCTGGCAGGTGCCCGGCAATGCTGGGTGGATGGGGGTGCTGGGGGACATGAGTCGGGGTCTGCTGGCAGGTGCCCGGCAATGCTGGGTGGATGGAGGTGCTGGGGAAGAGGAGTCGGGGCCTGACCCTCAATGCTGGGTGGGTGAGATGCTGGGGGACATGAGTCAGGGCCTGACCCTCAATGCTGGGTGGGTGGGGGTTCTGGGGGACATGTGTCAGTGCTCACTTGTGCGTGGTGACATGTGGGCTGGCTGGGGGGTTTCGACAGGGTGGATGGGCTGCCCGTGGGGCATGGCCAGGGGTGCAGTGTGTTCCCCTGTGTTGTGGTCTGCCTGCAGGCCCTGGGGAGGGGGGAGAGGGCACACCTGGGAGGACACACACTGGCAATTCGTTGGGGCACCCCGAAATACACGTACCCCGCTCGCACAGGGCCAATCGCGTGTGAAACTTTCCGCACACCCCCGGAATACATGTACCCCGCTCGCACTAGGTCAATCGCGTGTGAAACGTCCCGCGCACCCCCGAAATACAGGTACCCCGCTCGCACAGGCCCTATCGCATGTGATTCTCCCTGCGCACCCCCGAAATACACGTACCCCCTTGCACAAGGACAATCGCGTGTATAACTTCCCGCGCACCCCCGAAATACACATACCCCACTCGCACAGGCCCTATTGCGTGTCATTCTCCCCACGCACCCCTGAAATACACGTACCCCGCTTGCACAGGCCCTATCGCATGTAATTCTCCCCGCGCACCCCTGAAATACACGTACCCCCCTCTCATAAGGACAATCGCGTGTATAACTTCCCGCGCACCCCCGAAATACACGTACTCCGCTCGCATAGGCACTTTTGCGTGTGATTCTCCCCACGCACCCCCGAAATACACGTACCCCGCTTGCACAAGGCCAATCGCGTGTATAACTTCCCGCGCACCCCTGAAATACACGTACCCGCTTGCACAGGCCCTATCGCGTGTGATTCTCCCCGTGCACCCCTAAAATACACATACCCCGCTCACACAAGGCCAATCGCGTGTATAACTTCCCGCGCACCCAAGAAATACACATACCCCGCTTGCACAGGCCCTATCGCGTGTTATTCTCCCCGCGCACCCCCGAAATACACATACCCCGGTCGCACAAGGCCAATCGCGTGTAGAACTTCCTGCGCACCCCCGTGATACATGTACCCCGCTCGCACAGGCCCAATCGCGTGTATAACTTCCCACTCACCCCCGTAATACACGTAGCCCGCTCACACAGGGCCAATCGCATGTGATTCTCCCTGCGCACCCCCGTAATACATGTACCCCGCTCGCATTCGTGGTTGTGGGCTGTATGCTGGTCCACTGGCCTGTCTGCCATGTACGGGATTTGTGCGCTGTTCATGGCGCACGGGAGGGGTTGGGGCGTAACTGGTGCTGCTGCAGGGTCGCTGTGCCACTCTGCGCCACGGCCGGTTATGGAAGTTAAAATCCATGAATACTCTGTGCACGGAAATGGATTTTGGCGCACGCGGCTGGTGCAGACTGCCGCACGCGCACACTGTGTGCCAGCCGCGTGCGCCACTTGTGCACTGAATTCTATGAATTACCCACTGTGATGGGTGGATTAACGGCTAGAAGGTGAGCACTTATGATTGTTTGAGATGTCTCTTCATGCTAGAAAGTATTTTTGATGCCTGTTCCCCAGAGCTGAGACAGCACTTCTCTGACTCTAACTAACTGGATCCCAAGAGGCTAGCAATAGATGCTGACTTGTGAGTGGCCAACAGGGCTACTCACAAGGATTCTGGGGCTCCTCGCAAGAAAGGGGATGGGAAAAATCATTAAAAGGATGAGAAGGATCATTCCAAAAATCCTCACCAAAGAGGACCACTGGCATAACAAGGGTAAATATCCCCCTAAACAACCTTATAGAGCTAGTGAAACCTCTGGGCCAAACCAGAGGGAGGTTACCAGAAACATCCATTCCAGAAGACATTTGGGAAATGTATGGTTTGTGGGTATGGTGACCATGTGATAGGAGATTCCGGATGTAAGGGTAAACCTTCAAGGATCACATCTGTCAGCTTAGCATTCACACAGAATGTGAATATACCAATAACAGGTGCTAGAATTCACCCTTAAGCTGAAGAACCCATTTGTGTTCAAGCTAGAGTTTCTTTAGTATCTCTGGAACTACGGGAACAACAGAACATTGAAGTTTATAATTCCATTCCTGATAACACTAAAGAGTATTATAAAGACAGTTAATGGGCCTCATTATAAGTATGGCGGTAAGGTAACAACGGTGCCGGTACTGCTACCGGCACCATTGCTACCGTATTGCCATACTACGAGCTGTGCTCGAGGGTGCCAGTCAGCCCGCTAGGTCTGACCTGGCGGACAATGCGGCACCCGCGAGCACAGCAAGTCGGATGCACCGGCACCGTTTAAAACGGTGCCGGTGCATCCGACATCCCCATTCCCATTGAGCCCTATGGGGCTTAAACGAAATGGGGATGTACCGGTTCTGGCACCCTCGAAAGAGCAATTTCCGGGTCCGGCGGGCCGGAATACTCCGGTAATTGCCCATTCGTAGGTGCCGGACCCGGTTGCGAGTTTGGAGGTAGCCTTGCCGGTTTTATCAGCAAGGCTACCTCCAACCTCATAATTTGGCCTAGTGTACCTGTAAGTGGTCAGGACACCCCTGCCATTAGAGACACTGGGGCTAGTATGATTGTGGTAGATGAACGTTTCTTTCAACCTGAGGAAGTTGCTAAGGCTTCCAATAGGCTTATCAAATTAGCAGGAAGCCCAGTCCAAATGTGTCCCATACTGCCAGCTATCATCAAATGTAATGACATGACTGTTAAAATCACTGTGAGTGTCCAGTCTGAAGTGCCAGGTAGGGTGCTCTTCGGCAATGACTTGAAGGCCCTGGGTGTAGTTTCCAGCATCCTAAAGCCCCCTTCTAAGAAGACAATAGAGCTAACCAGGAAAGCAAGGGTGGTAACCTTAAGAGAACTTCCAACTGAGATTCCAAAGGAAAGAAGGGACCCAAGCCCAAAACTTCCTCAATAAAGAAGGTTCCTGTAGAAGAAAACCAAGAGGTTGTGATTCTAGCCTCAAATTCATATCGGTTTGGAAGGTCCACCTACTCAACTATTGTGAAGTGCTTGTCTGGTATGTATGAGTTGAGAGAATGTTGATGTGAGTTAGTGGAATGTTTGGTTATGTATGTCGTGTCAAGGTTCCACCCAGGATCAGTTGGAATAAGCCAGCCTGGGTGATGGGACCCTGTGGTTCCCTATGTAACAGCTTAAAGTAACCTACAATAAAGCTTGTTGTGAAGAACCTACTGAAATGCCTAGTAGCAGCTTTATTTCATTGGCAACAAGGAAACTAAGTTAAAAGAACCTGCGTGCAAAGAGACAGAAGAGGAAGACCGTTGGTGCCTTGGTTCAGAAGGAGCTCAGCACTGCTCCGGATCGCCAGAACAAATGATGACGTAGCCCTGTTTGTGAAGGGGGATGGCGGAGCGGTAGAACGCCGACCTCTGTATTATCCTCTGGCGTGTCTAGGCGTTCTGTTCCTAATTGGCACAGCGGCAGAATGCTAACATCTGCATTAAACTCTGGTGTGTCAAGGGGTTCTGTCCCTAAGTGGGACGGCGGCACTACGAACTGTGTGCTGGACATGAGCGTGCAAACAAGAGATGCGGAAATGTTAGAATAAAGCACCCAAGGATGCGTGCTGATGTGAGGGGAAAGTCTCCGGCAAGGTAATTAAAAGGCTGCGTTGACGGAAGGGAGCCAGGTGCTGTCGTGAGAAATTAAGTCTTCATGAAAAGAGGGAAAAACTTTGTTGACGGCGCTGGGACAAGAATTGAGATACGTTGTTATCCATGTAATTATACATGGAAAGTTAGTGAAACGCTGTGCAGGCCGGCATCAAGAGGAAGTTGTGCGTGACAAACGCGGAAGCCCAGTCGCAGATATAAGGTGATACCACTGTATCCTTCACTGGTTAAACAAATCTACTTTCAGTATAAACTAAGTTGAGGATATATCTTATACGTGGCAGATTTTATGAGCACTGAAGTTGGAAGTGAATGTATGTGGTTGTGGATCAGTGTGGGATATTAGATGCCTGCAAGTGTGCACTAAGTGAAGTTAATAAGTGACATGAATGTTCTTTAGATGTAACATGTTTGAGGATTTGCAGGAACCTTTGGACTTCTATGGACTTGTTAAGGAATACAGCCATTGTGTTAATAGAGATAAGGGAAGTGCATGATGTGAGCCTGGAGTGACAAGAAGGGAGAGCCTGTTTGAGTGGGCTAGAGATATCTTTTTGAGGACTTGCAGGGTTAGGTTGCAAGAAGCAACATGGACGTTTAGCAGAGTAATTATTTACAGTATTTATGCTGTGTTGAGTGGTAAGAGAGTGTTATGTTATGAGATGTTAAGCATATCAAAGCTTTGAGAATTGGCAAAATTAAGTTCCCGATGTTAAATACAGTTTGAAGCTCACAGTAAGAGTAAATTAGGAAAATGTTACTTTAAGTGTGGTGACTGAGTGAGTAGACACTGGTATGTTAAAGTGAGGTCATGCCTTTTGCCAGTGGTATAGGAAGGATACGCCTTGTACTAGAGATGAGATGATGGGTTGTTAGCGCCCATAGTGAAAAATGGAGATCCCATAGAAGAATGATTGTCACGCTCCTGCAAGTGGTAATGGGGAGGTCACGCCTGCCGCCATTCATAAGAAGAGCAGGAATACCATTGTCCCATAGATGTAGATGGGAATTGTACTTAGGGATGTTCACGCCTCCCGGCAATGGAGAGGTCATGCCTGCCGCCATTGATACGAAGAGTGGGAATAGTATTTTCCCTTAGATGTAAATGGGAATTGTACTTAGGGATGGTAATGCCTCCCGGCAATGGGGAGGTCATGCCTCCTGCCATTGATAAGTTGTGGCAATATTATTTTCCCATGGGAATAGGATTTTCCCATAGAGGCACGATTGCCAGCCACCAATGATGAGTAGAGGGAATCGTATGTTCCCATTAGAGGTAAATGGGAATTGGTGGATCCCATAGAAGCATATAGGGATGGTCATGCCTCCCGCAGGGATGGCCCTGCCTCCCGCAAATAGTAATGGGGAGGTCGTGCCTGCCACCATTATGAGAAGTGGGATTAGCTTTTCCCAAGTGATCAAAGAGGGTTATGCCCCACAGTTGTTTTACAGAGTAGCACACCTCTTTAAAAGGTGCACTGTTGTGGTTAGTATGTGTGTGTAGTGTTTCCACAAGAAAGGGCGATGTGTGGTAATGTGCTGTTGTGTGTGTGTGTGCGTGTGTGATTGTTGTAAGGAAAAGATATGTGTTGTGAAGTGCTTGTCTGGTATGCATGAGTTGAGAGAATGTTGATGTGAGTTAGTGGAATGTTTGGTTATGTATGTCGTGTCAAGGTTCCACCCAGGTTCATCTGGAATAAGCCAGTCTGGGTGATGGGACCCAGTGGTTCCCTATGTAACAGCTTAAAGTAACCTACAATAAAGCTAGTTGTGAAGAACCTAGTGAAGTGCCCAGTAGCAGCTTTATTTCATCAACCCTGGCGCCAACTCTGCCCTCCACATTCGACACAACCAAGACTATATGGCCTTCCGTAAAGCTCTGAAAAACTGGCTCATTCCCTAAACCATGTAACCATCACCCATGGTCACAATAGCTGCTGGCTCAACTACAATGGCCAAACAGCCCCCTTGTGCCAACAAGCTGGCCATGCCCCCCAGCACTCCAATCTCAAATGCCCATGACTCCAAACCTGACACTTGACATCACTATAATCATATACAATGACTGGGCACGCTCACTGCCACCCGACCAGACATGCACCACGCTCTAAGACCAGGCGATGTCTGTCTGTATCTAGCAACCTGGAAACAGATACCCTGACTCCAAAATAGAGCCCAACAGGACCCATGTGCTTGGCCATCATCTGAGCTTAACCATTTCTTGCCCTAAGCAAGCATGGCATGATCACTCCATGAGATATCAACCGCTGTCATACAAACCTATCTGCAAACAACTACACATAATTACAATCCCAGGGCGTAATAGCTCCCCTCACAGTCTAATATGATTGGACCTGTTCTTGTTAACCTGTGTCAAACTTTTCACGCAGAGCCACTACCGCAGTGCCTTATAGCACTTATGATTCAAACATTACGATTGTGCCAGATCATGTCACCTATTGTGTACACAGGGTGGTATCAGGTAATAATATCCCTATATATATGTCGCCGGGAAAAGGTTGTGGTGACATTATGTAGGTGACCATATATATAGGCACAGGGGCAGCGGGATTGCGGGGGTGTCTGCATGAAAAATAAAAAAGGGTTTGAGGGTTGCGGCGGTTCCCCCGCTTGTTTCATGTAATAATGTCCCCACAAAAAACTGCATTTTTCGGCGATTTTTTGCATTCCGATATGTTTGAGGGGATATTATTACATGGAACCCACAGGGCAGTCTATGATCTGATCAAGTCAGGCTACCCTGGCCACCCAGGAATAATGCCATGAACCCCCTCACCGAGGCTCTATAGCAACTATGCTTGGTTGGACTTTTGGCTCTTTTCTCTTGAGAATATGCACTACGGCCTACACCCATTTGGCTCTCTGCAACTCCTGCTGTCGGAAGGGACAACGTTCTTATGATATAATTCCACCTGAAACCATAACTGTGTCAGGAATACCTAGCCACTCGCGATAAACAACAACCAGGGACCCGGAAAATGGGACTTCTTATACTTACAACAGAGCCTCAGAAACAAGAACCCTCTAACCGGGCAAGCTCAACATACTCCGCTCAGAGAAACTATTTGGGAGATCCATTACCACAAACCACCAGGACAGACACGGTATGCGCATGGGGCCCTGCAAAGTAACCATGAATAGAGGCTTCCTACCATTAAGCACAGACACTCACTCATACCAATATGCTAATTCTCTCCTTTACACCAACAAACATTAGAATGCAGCTATAAACCTCGATCAACTCGGCCTAGCTGCACACATACCTACACTACTCCATGAACACCTCAACAGTATTTTTGAAAGCAGTTATACCCCACGAAACAAATCAGTCAAGCTGCACACATAATCTGCTACACAGGCTTCACAGCAGCCAGAATGCAGACTCGGCAGTCAACAACTTTGCTGCACACATTCAACTGATCTCTCACAACCACGTACCGCGCCTAGCAAACCACACTGGCTGCACACATACTTAATGCACCCAAGCATTATATGCAACCCTACTCTCTCCACTGACCTGGACTACAGTCCCCAACAGCATTTAACCCACAACTCTGTGAGATCATACCAATGGTATATAAGGCGCTATACAAATGCACAATGACAAAGGAATCAACCCAAAAGTCAGAAAATAAAAGACTGTATGGCAAATCTGAGGAATGTTGCCTATATGAAAAGCTTGTATAGCCTAAAAATTCAAACAAATATGCCATATAAAACATTACAGTGAAGAAGGGCAGCAGGGCTGCGGGGGTGTCGCCTGCACCCTTCTTCACTGTAATGTGAGCAGGGGTTGCGGGGGTGTCACCCGCAATCCCTGACTCAATAAAGGATAAAAAAGAAAAAACAAAATGCGGACCCTGCGGCGCCGGTTCCCATTAACACAAGTGAAGGGAACTGGCGTCGCAGAGGGATGCTTGAGACGGCCGCACACAAGGAGGTGTGCCGCCCACAGGTAAGTATGGGTGTGGGGGCAAGGGCAAAGTTTGAAATGTTCAGGGGAAACAAGACCGAAAGTTATTTTCGGAAAAATAACTTTCAGTCTTTTCTCCCTCGAACATTTCAGTCATGGGCTTTCAACCCAAATCCAATGACATAACTTAACATAAACCAATAAAAGATATTCATGCAGTCATATGAAGACTGGCTACATCAAGTACATTCCTTGTCAAATCATTAAACTGTGGCTGATACTCAATGGGGGCCAAATATCATTGTCAACACCCAGATTTGCAGTGAAAAGGCATAACCTATGTGATTCTTTGGTACGGTCTTATCAACCTAGGGTTGCTCCAGGCATACAACCGACATTGTGGAACACGAGTCACCCACAGAGATATTCACCCTGTGGGATGTGCTCAGTATGTGCTCTGATTAATCCTACAGAGTCATCACTGATTCCCCGGGAGTGGCGTCCTCTCCCATGGCCAGGGGATGGTAGCTGCTACCTGATCCTGAATATGGGGGTGGTATTATGAGGGTGGATCATGTGGGAGGGGACAAATATCGAGAGGATGTGATGACCCCATTAGAGAGACACGGTATACCCCGCTCCTTTTGAAGAAAACACTATAACATCTAAAATTCTAATAGCATACTGTCACTCTGAGCAAAAAACCATTACACACGATGCCCATTTAACATCTCCTTTCCATGATATTTTTCATTCAAACAAAAACCTAAAGTTCATATGGACTCCAACTCCCACAAAGGCTCAAATACTGAGAAGAGGAAGGAGTATGTGTATTAAAGAAAACCTCAAGCCAAACACGCAGACTAGTTGTCATTATGGAAATCAGCTATGTGGGAATTTTAAACCTGGAGAATACCTTCCATTGACAGGTGACAACGAGAGATGCAGACCGGGCAGAGCAGGAAGCAGAACTGAAGGCAGATGCAGACACATAGTAATGGACAGTGCTAAGAGGGGCAGGCTCTCCCAAGCAACTGCTTGCCATCCTGACTTACCAGAGAAGCGGGAGACCCGGAGAAGAATAGTGGGTGATGTGAGAGGACCACTAAAGGACCGGCAACAGCGGCAAGGCTGCTGGGGACTTGGTCTCCTGGAACAGCAGCAGTTCTGTCGACGGGCGAACATAGAGCAGGCGAGGGAACTGAACAAGGGTCTGTAGAGCAGGAAAAGCCTTCCCAGAGTGAAGACGTCGCTGCATCCGTGTGCCATGAGTCGGAAAAACCAGCAAACACTGGTGAGTCTGCCGCCCATTGGTGTTGGGGGCCTCGGGGCATACCGACAGGCATATGAACAATTAAAAACCTGTTTTCAATAACGACCATGTAAATTGGAAAGACAAGATTTACAAAAGTCATTGTATAAGAAAAGTCAATATGAGAAATGTTGGAGTAAATATCAACAGCAAAGGAACAGTAATGAAGAGAAGTTGAAAGGCAATATATGTACAAATCTCCATATATAAGATGCCAATTTGGGGAAAATTTGAACAAGCACAGCCACAAGCAAATAACTACTAGTGAAGAGGTTAACAGACAGAGCTTGTACAAGTCTCCATATATGAGATGTCACTATGGGGAAAGTTGGAACGAGTAGTATCTAAAGTCAAAGCAGTATAAACAGTGAAGGAGTACAACTTTGTTATACTGAAAGAGAACATTGTAGGAAGTCCTGACGAAAGAAACACATCAGGCAGTGAGTCTATGGGCAGAAGATACCTGGCAGGGGAGCATACCAGGGGATTTGCATAATCCAAAGGGGGATTCCTGGCAGGGGCGTAAAGCAGGTAATCCGTATAAAGTATATGAAACTAAAAGACCTTGGGAGAAAAGATACCTGGCAGGAGAGTATACCAGACTATCTAAAGATTCTAAAGTTGCTCTGTAGAAAAGACATGTTTGTCATCTTCAAAAACTGTTGCATGAAAGAGACTCTTGTTGTTATTCTTCTAATAGAAATGGTTTGCCATCCAAAAGAAAGTGTTGGGTGAAAGAGACATTTCTGCTGCTCTGAAGGAATCATTGCTTGAAAAGGACATTTTTGTTAGCCCCCCTGAAACAATCCTGGGGAACCACCTCCTGGATTTAAGGATTGTTTGTTGAATTTCACACATTCGATTATTACACACTTTTTGTTCAATCAAAAAAAAATGTTTACCTTACACCTTTGATTGTTTATTTTAGTGTGAGGGTGAGATACATTTTGAACACAAGGACAGAGTGCACGAATTTGATTGCGAGACACAGACTGATCTTTAGTTTTAGTTTCTTAGGAAGGGAACTCTCTTTAGTTTAGAGACAGGAAGGCCTTTAACCAACCCCTTTTCTTTAATAAAGATGTCTGTTGTTGAAAATATTGCAACCTTGTGCCTGCCTCTCATTTCTGACCCCTCACAGTGCACAGACTTGACACACACAAAGGATTGACTTGGGCAGGAGAACCCTGTGAAGACAACAGCACTTTACTAACTGTGGCACATCTAATATGATTTACCTCATTACCTGTCTATGCAAGCTGAGGTATTTGGGGATGACAAACAAGCCTGGTAAATAGAGAATGATAGAGCACAAGTCCTGTATTCGCACAAATAAGATGACTTTCCCCTTGGTCGAACATTTTCATAAAAAATAACATTCAGAAAATGATTTCACTTGGACAGTGACTGAAAAGGCGATCCGTCACTCGCAACGAGGTGATATGCACTCAATTTTATTGAGGATGGAGCAAAGATGGATTTTCAGGCGAAGTATGGACAGTGAAACATTATTTCATGCTTTGCTGCCATAGTATAGAAGCCAATCCTAGTATGTTAACAGCGGATATCCTTACATGATAAAATACTGTCACTCAGGCTGCTTTTCAGATCATTTAAGAATAATAAATATAATTTCTTTTCTGTCAGCCTCATTTAGTCTTCTTGTGTTTGGCACAAGTATGTTATTGGAGTATGGCAGTACTACCACTGTCAAGCAATAAGACCAAGAAAATGTGTGTACAAATCAATTCTTTTGGATCCCCTGTGATCTTGATCCCCGTTGGCCATGATGCATCCATAACCATAGCAACCATGTCGTGACTGATCCAGAGAATACATGACTCTGGTTACGTGTGCTTCTCGTAACGAGAAACTAGAAGTTTAGCTATACGCAAGCGGACGGCCGCAAAAGCAACAAGTGGTGTCGATCGCTGTAGAGTAACAAGCAGTGCCGTCCTTTGAGACTCTCCAGGTGAGCTAATTTGATAATCGAGGTGGCATGATTCTGGGAAATTCTCTTTGACTTTGAACAGGTAGTACTTATAGGTATTTCACTGTCGTTATAGGTGTAGCAAAGAGTAGCGGCACAATTTGGTTACCGCCATTAACAAATAGTGACTGAAGACGCCAGTTTTTGTAATTAATGCCATTCTACCACTGGTGGGTTCACATTTACATGGAATATATGCATTTTATGTGAAGATTTAGCTCTGACCTGTAGGATTAATGTCCTGTATATGATTGTCTCTGCAGGTAAAGAACTGGCTTCCATTTACCTTTTACGTCTGAGGTAATGTTTGTAATTGATTACAAGTCCATTGCCATTATGCCTATGTGTGGCTCGATGGCATGATACGGGGCACTCTGTGCAAGTAGTCTCATGTAGAGAAGACCGTCCTGACGAAGGTGATCTGTAATAAATTAGAGTCACCAAAAACGGTTGCCGTACATGTAGAGATGATAATCAAGTACACATTGCACTCTATATACATCTAGATCTGATAAGGAATGCACTTGCTCTAGTCGGTCTTTATACAACTAAATACATATCTTTTATTGGTTTAGAGACTCAGGCCACCAGGAAAATAAAGTTTATTTGTTCCCAGGGATAGTGTTCTGAGTTCCCTACACTTTTCTAACAGTGTATTTGACACATCAGTTACATATATGTTGTGTTGTTTTTGACTGGGTGTGTACTAGTTGCTCCATATCAGTAGGGTTTGTTGAGCACACGGCATGATGATGGAAATTTACCCTTGATAAGATGAAATAATGGACAATGCCCTTAGTAGGTGATATGGATTTAACTCGCTCAGCTCAACAATTATCGGATACATTCTTTTCTTTTTCTATCCAGCATTAGATAGCCTGTGCACTACTGCATCCTAGGGTTAGCGTGGGTGGAGGAAGGGACAGTTGTTCTTTGTATCCTGGACAGGAGTAATTCGGTATGAGCTGTTTGAGTACCAATCACGTGAATGTATGGTCTATGTAAGCTGTCTTGTACATTTTTAATTTCGATGTTCTGGCAATCTAGTGTGTGAAAAAGGTTTTGAGCTCCAGATGATTACTGTCAGTTCCAGATATGGCCCTCCTTTATTTATTAAACAATATGTTTGAGCCATCGTAGAAAAATGTGGACCATACAAGTCCTGGTAAAGGGTTGAAATCATACCCCTGCTTCCTACGTTAGAGAGTGCATGATATATGCAGGCTAAGTAGGATTACATTATTTTTGGGGCAACCAAGTGACCAAGCTCAACCCGCTATATATGGAATACCTATGCAAGCAGCAGCCTCCTCTTGCACTATTTTACCGTAATGGAAATTGAGCCTGACAGCCGGGAATTGCTGTTTAGCAATCGAAACCACAAGGCTAAGTGCTAGTGCAGGCAACTCTCAAAGGTGGGATGGTGAGCCGTCAAGAGGGGCCCACAAGGGCAGTACATTGGGGGCAGGGGGTGTTGGTATCAGCGTGGAAGAATGGCCTGGGATCCTGTTACATTCATGATGATCATGCCACTGGTCACCGTGGCAGTGGGGTGTTTAACAAGGAAGGGAAAGAGGGAAAGAGGTAGAGAAGGGTAGGGTTTTGAGCAGTTTCTGGATCTTAGGGAGTTCTGGCTCAAGTCTGAGAGGGGTAGGGAGGCTGTTCCAGAGGGAGACACCAGCCGAAGAAAGAAACCTGCCCCAACTCTCTGCTTGGAGAAGCATTTGATAGTCAAACAGTTGGAGTTAGAGGAGCATAGGGCTCTGGCAGGAGAGTATTTAGTGAGGGAAAGTTGCATGGTGCTAGGCCACAGAAGGCCTTGTGGATGATGCCGAGGGTCTTGAATTTGATCCTTGCAGCCAACGGGAGCTAGTGGAGAGATTTTAGCACTGGAGAGATACAGTCCCTGGGGTTAAGGCCAAGGATACGTCTTGCAGCCCCATTCAGGATTAGCTGGAGGGGGCGAAGGGAGGAAAGAGAGATATTGAGAAAGAGGCTGTTGCAGAAGTCCAACCTGGAGAGGACCAGAGCTCTGGAGACATTGAGCTTCTGGTGGAACATGAGAAAAGCAAGAATGCCTCTGAAGAGGTAGAGCTGGAAGTGGGACTTCTTGGTAAGGTCCATGATGTGTGTGGTGAAAGAGAGAGCAGAATCGAAGATGACCCCAAGGTTTGTGCCTCACAAGATGGTGAGGGTAGAGGGCACAAAGAGGGTACAGGTGTCCCAATAAGGAGGATCTCTGTCTTACTGGGATTGAGACAGAGATCGTTTGCTGCACACCATGCCTGAATGGCAGACAGACAGTAAGAGATGAGGGAGGACCAAGAGGGGCAAGTAGAGGGAAGTTTGAAGGAAAGCTATGTGTCATCAGCATAACACTGGATATGAGGAGAGAAGGAGGAGATCAGGTAAGCAAGAGGGGTGAGAGAGATCTTGAAGAGCCATGGTGATAGGATGGATCCACATTCGTTTCAGGAGTTCATATATTATGAGTACACAGTCCTGTGAATCTAACTCATGGGGTTCAGCATCCACAGGTGTGGGCAATAAGAATGCTGAGTTCAACACTGGGCAACACTGGGCATTGGGTTGGAAGGAATTCAGCAGTATCATTTCATATTTATTGAATACTGATGTTATGTTTTTGGACCTCAAGTTCATCAATACGGATAAAAAGTTGTGATAATTCCAATACCGCCATTTGTTTGGCAGTAATGGAATTATGGTTATTTTTACCTCACCGCCGATTTATACATTTGATCGTTAAGTGGACGATTTTCCTCTATCATCATGTTGGAGGTAAAGCTGCTTCTTCAATTGGGATTAACACGACTCTACCACTACTTGTAATCTGGTAAAGTCATGGAACAAAGTGGCAGTAATGGTGAATAATGTTGGCAGTAATTTAACGGATTTATAGCTGAATTACTGCCAAACTTGTTATGAGCCAATTTGTCTCTAACAATGTTGCGACAATTGAATGGGGAACAGCTTCTTCTAGAGGTGATCCTAGAACTATATTTTCACACAGCTGCACTGCTAGTGCTGTGGCTGATATCGAACTGTAAGCTGTGTGGCATGCCTGAAACATTTGTGTACGAATGCGATAGAAATAAAATATCAATATCAATATCAATATCAATGCCTAGGGCTAGTGGATATAGTGTTGTTGTACTGTAGTGCGCTATTAGTCTTTGATACTATCTGTCTTTGTTTGAGTACCGCTTAAGCAAATCCATTCCTTTTGTGGCAATAGAGTGTGACATTTTTTTGTAGTCAGGCAATCTTAGTGCTGGCGCATTGGTTAGTACTTTTTTAATGGTGTTGGACATTTAGCGGTTCTTCTGCTGTTGGTGTTCATTGAACAAGTTCTACAATGTTCACCTTAGTGTGGTGTTGCAGTGGCTAAACTATTTCTGCATAACCTAAAATACACTGCCTACTGAAACCTATTATTTGAAAGCTCTCATATGTGTTATAGTTTGTGGTTTAGGTATCTTCAGAATTATGCCTTTGATAGATTGTGCTGTAAACCAGTGACCTGGCATTATGTTGTATCCTAAATAGTGTATGCTTTCAATGCAGAGTTGTACATTGTACTTATATGCTTTATGTACTTATATGCTTTATTAGTTAATCCCATCAGTAGCACCTGTGTGGCTTTCTTCGAGGCTTTATAAGTGGAGAAAGCTAATAATAATTTATCTACATATTGGACTAACACTGACTGTGCAGGGAACTTGATGTCATCTTGGTCTTTCTTCAATTGCTGTGAAAAGGGCGTGGGAGATTCTGTGTACCCCTGTGGGAGCCACGTCCATGTGTACTGAATTCTGTGATATGAAAATGTGAAGTGATACTAGATATCAAAACGTACTTGAGAAGAATGCTGGAGATAAATCTAATACTGTGAAATACGTTGCTGTTGGCAGAATTCAAGATATTCTAGTTTCTGGGTTTGGTACCACTGGGAAGGCTAAGATTACTATTGCAATAATGACCCATGCATCTTTTATGTATATGTAAGCTTCTCTGCCTGACCTTTTCACCAGAAGGATATGGATATTACAAGGACTGGTTGTTGGGACTACATTTCCTTGCTTCAACAGTGATTTTATAAATGGGTCTTTGGCCTCTTCCACTTCGGGACATAGACAGTAGTAAGGGATTCGTAGCAACCTTTTAGATAGGTCTGTCTTAATTTTCACAGGTTTGGCATTCCTAATACAACCTACTTCATTGATGTGTCTATACCACAAAGTTCCTAGGATATCACTGATTAGTTCTTCTAGATATGGGGACCAGCGCATCTCCTGTCCAGGTATTTCTTGAAAGACAGGCAGTTTGGCTAATACTGCTTCGGCATTAAGACTGGAAACATCTAAGAATACTCCTACAGGTGTACAATGGATGGTGCAATTTAACTTTGATAACAGTTCTTTCTAAAATAGATTTAAAGGTGCAGATGGACTCAACAGAAATGTGTGTTTATCTGAAATAGGCCTTAATGTGATAGACTCAGGCTGAGTTACCAGGTGTTGAACTGGGGTGTTTGAAATTCCTATGTCATTTACTATTTCTGTTGACAATGGAATATCTGTGAAGCCATCTGAAGAAATAGCTGATCAGCTAACCCCAGTATTGACTAAGCATGAGATCTTCTGTCCATCAACTTCACATTGGAAATAAGCAATCCATGGCCAACGAACAGAGTACCTAAAAGAAAAAATAACCATCTACCATCCGACAAGATCACTCAGATCAAGCAACGACATTTGCTTTGGACCTAAACCGTACAATTTATAAAACGTTCGGAGGACCCTTTTTCTCTCAGACAACTACTCAGAACGTAGCACTTTGCACCAGAACCAGAAGGAAACGACGAGGAAGCATAGACCCACCGGTAAACAAGAGCCCCAAGTAGTAACCCATGACCCCTAACTTAATCATGCCTAACTGGAGGGTGAGAGGAGAACACCCCAATCACCCATGTCCACATACAGCTAGTCCACAGATGAATCCTAGGTAGGTAAAGACCCCACGCGGGACTGGCAGGGAGTGATGAGATTCCTCTATCCCAAACATCGCGGACCCAGGGCAGGGGTACACGCTTGCATAAGCCAGATACACATACCACTAGTAACACAGAAGTAAACTGCCACTCCTCAACCTGCCTCCGTACTAGGCGGACATATTACAATGCCAAACACACAGGATGACCATGGATGTTGAGCGCAGAAACAGAATGAAAAAACCTGCTAACCCAACTCTAAAACCTCAACCTTCCACCTACACTTCTCATTCAAAAACTCACACAACCACTTTCTCTGCATAGCAATCTGCTCGTACTTCACCACATTTCAACAGACAAACAGCACATAACCCGGCACAACAGCACATTGGGAAGTCGAACCGACCCAAAAACTGCACTTAAGCTCAGCAAAGGGTACACACCGAACTGAAGCTGCCAACAGGACATCAAAACTCTCACTTTCCTATTCCCACTACACTCTACTAACCACCGCATTCCTGCCCTTTTCAGATCTGCCAGAGGGCCTGGAGACCACTCCATTGGTGACAGTGTGCGGTAATAATACCTTTAACATTAACAATTAACATTAGGATAAGGTCCATCCTGATCTAGTGGTACTGAGGGGTTCAAGTCAGGACTTCTTGGTGGCTGTCTCAGTATTGTTCTTCTTCTGTCTGCCTGTGAGTGACTTTTTTTGGTGTACATTGCTGTGTCAGTTGGTGAACAAAGCTTATCCTGGAGGGGGAGGTGGATTATTATGTTGTGCCGAGAAAGTCACCCATTTGTTCAATGTGCAATAGTTACAGGCTAACTGGTTTGAGAATTCTCCAAGTTGTGTGTACTGTCCCTCGACTGGGACCAATCTGCCTCCTCAATGAATTCCAGCTTTATATCCAACTCTAAAGAGAGCCCTGTCGGGGGTCCATGCGCTTGGAGATTCTGCAGTTGTAATGCTAAAATTGTATTCTCTATATTTGTATGCTACACAGTGGTTCACTGCTGTCATTACCTCAGATAATGGTTTATTCTGACACCCTATGCAGATCATCTTCAACTGGTCTTGGAGTTTGGGGTGGAGGCCTGAGACAAAGGTGTTACCTACTTATTCCTGGGCTGTGTCCTAAAGTTTATAATGATTTCCTAAAGAGCTTTCACCAAAGCGCTTTACAACAAATTTACATACAATTATCACCCAAATGAAGTTAGAACTAATTTACCAACCTCAGAATAAAGAAAGGCTGGGATAGCCTTGCCAGGATTCGAACCTGCGATCTGCCAATCAAACTCAGATTATAGCAGCAAGCAAAAACCCGCTGAGCTATGTTACTGGCTTTAACTAATAACTCAATGTTGGGTGAATACCACTTCCAAGTGGTCTAAATAATCCACTGTGGAGAATCCTTTATTTTGCCTGCAATTATAATCCTGGCCCCAACTTGTCTTTCTGGGGAATATTTTGGGGATGACGCTATCATTCTATTTCGGCCTGCTCTTGTTAATTTCCTTTCCCTGGGTCGGCAGCTAGCCACTTGGCCTGCTCAGTGAGTCTCTGTCTAACCTCTTGGAGCATAAATAACCTCATGAGCGGATTCATATCAGCCCAAGGGGGGTTTTGACATTGGACTATTGTTTGGAGTTCCTCAACAAACCACTAAGGCACCATTATAATGTAACATTCCTTAACCAGAGATCTTTGATTTCCCTGCAACATTTACCGTCCATGAAAACTATTCTGTCTGCATCAGTACTTGAAGCCCCCACCCCCGTTACCTGTCTTAATGGTGCTTGGAAAGTAAATGGGTCCCTTCAGTACGCTTTATCCCCTTGAGGGAGGCAATACATTGGGAGGCAATAGCTATCTGTTAGAATCTGCAAGTGGCAAGCTCCCAGAGATTGGTGTTTGGGTGTCAGGTGCATTCGATTGCCGTTGACAACGGGTCCTTAAGATCATTTTTTCCTTACCGTCTTTTGAGGTGCTACAGTCATAGTGATTGCTGGGGGTTTGGCAGGGACAATGTCCACTCGTATCACCTGTGACACAGGCGTGGGTACTTTGGTGAAAAAACATCTGGTGTACCCCTTGGTTTCCTCAACATGTTTATCATTCATAAACAGTGGGTAGAGTAGTGTAGGTGATGACCGGCGATCACCCATTCTCTCTCTCAAATCGCCCCTTATTTCTTAAATATTTTATTTGGTCCCTCCATTTTTCAGTCATATCCTTTAACACCCCAATTTTGGATACATTGTGCCTTTCTAATGCCTCTTTTGAATGCATGGTGCCTTTCTAATGCCTCTTTATACATTATTGTGTAAGCTCCCCAATGTCTAGGGCCTATTTTCCCTTTCTTGGATTCTAGTGCGTGCAAATTTCAAGGTTGAAAGGTATCTTCCAGTGGGAACTGGGTATGCTGATTTTCATGCATCAAATAGTGCCATGACTTGATAAACTTGCATGTGGGTGGTTTGGTGACCCGCTTAGATTGCCCAGTGCTCATGGTTAGCACTAGTTTTGGCTCCTGTCATTTCCCTTAACAATCACGCCTGCCACATGCATACATTGACTCCACTTTCTTTGCGGCTCTGATATAGTAAGAGAACAAATTGCCAGATACTCGCCAAGTGGTCCTGAGAGGGGGAGACATTCCGTCTTCACGTCCCCCAATGTTTTCAAAATACCTTTGCATATCATACGGGGTGCGTTTATTTCAATTTTGTACTTATTTGCACCGGCCCCTATAGTTATATCAGACAGATATTCATCAGATTTCGACTATCTATGTCAAATATCAATGAACCATACCATTAACCAATTAATCAGACCAGAAAAATCTTATATAAACCAGAATAACAAAAAAAAGAAGAAAGTTGCGCTTGTCATTTAAAAAGCTCTCTGCTCTCCTGAGCAGCTACAAAAAACATCACTTACAGTCCGTCTCCGCCTTCCACACCCTAGGCTTTTCACTGAGGAAAAACCTCTGATTTTATACAAACACAATGCAAATCATCTTTACATGAGTTCGTTGGTACTTGAACATCTGGGCGAAATACCACGTGACAAGTCCCTTCTGGAAGCTTCCCAGAAGACCTCATTCGCCTTTCCCATTAAGACAAGTACCCTTATTCCTTCAACTGTTCCTTTGTACTCGCAGGATTAAACCAGTTTAGTTCGACACATGGGCCCATTTAGCCATCCCACGAAAAAGTGACAGCAGTTCTGAAAGCTCACCCTGTGCTTGCCCACAATGATTCCGCAGAGACCAAGTTTCACTTTCAGCAAACATAACAAACAGAAATAGAGAACACGTGTTAGATTCAAAAAAAGAAGACAGTCCGACCGCAATATTCAGACATTTTGTAGATTCAATTATTAACTAATAAATACTGCCGCCACAAATGTAAAGGTTTGAAAAGAGTACAATTCAATCATTGTATGCAAAGCATCCATGAAATCTTATTGGTGTGCTTATTCACCTCCCTCCTCATCATGGGTGTATTTTGGTGGGTTTCAGAAGGAGTGCAGCAGATGGTTCATCTCAGACTGACAACCTTCTATCCGAAAATAATGTATATGTTGTTCTGTATTTTGATAATATGCGTTGCACAGTAATACATGTACAACATGCATATATACTAGAATTCATCCTATAAATTAACAATATGAAATTTTAAGAAGAGCCAGTTTTCAATACATTTTATTTTTTGAATACCTTCCTTTGGTGAGACTATGCACCATTGTCTCTCTCAACGTGTCCATCGTTCTTGGAATGTGTTATGCTCAGAATAAAACCAGTGATCTGTTTCTTCTATGTGCACCAAGGCCATAATCAACACACATAATTTAGAGCCTGATGCAGGGTCCTCTGGTCCCTTACAAGGTCTGCCAGAACTCCAGCACCCCACACATCCTATGAGTATCTGCCTTAGCCTTCCCTTTCATGGAAGAATATGCTCTCGGTGCAGTGGCGACATTCCTGCAGGACACAGGTGATGACAATGTAGGTCTCCAAATGCGAGACCTGTCCCACTTCTGTGGAAGCCGCAGTTTCATAAAATGTATCCAAAAAAGTTTTCATTTTGTGCTTTAAAATAAGTAATAACATGCATATTCTTGCTCACATATGTTAAACTCCAGCAGTGCACAAATTAAACATTCTACCAGAAACAGCTCCTTGCCGTAAAGTAACACATGAATTAAATATGAGGCACATCCTTGACTGTCTTGTCTCACAAAGAACAATCAGTTATATATAATAATGTCAGGTAGTATTTGAGACATATTTGTATTAAAAACAGTAGTAGCAATGCAATTGGATCTTTATATACCCGGAGCAGAGTCTACTACTAATGAGGAATTCATTGAATAATATTATATTGCATTTAATGTTTATATTAAGGCCACATCTATCTGTGTCCAGGCAGCGTATACATTGTTGTTCCACTCTACTTAGTACCTCTAGATTCTGTTTGGGCCAGTTGCACTATAACCCATTCCGAGTCATTCTCAGTGTGCCTCAATATCACAGAGTGCCCCACTAGTGGTTTCTCTACCACTGTGTTTCTGATATAAGATCTGTGCTCAGATATTATTTGTTTGACTTGTCCATTTGTTTTAATAGATCACAAGAGAACCTGATCACATACATGGCATTGGAACTAGAGAAATTCGTTTGTTGGCTGTGCTAAGGACATCTATGTTCATCCTGAATTCCCATAAGCAATCATTGTAGCCTGCCCCCCACGTCCCCCACCCCAGCACTTAAAGTCGAATGTACGGCCCCATAGTCAAATGTCTTCATCTGTTTGGTGAAATTACATGCCACACAAGTGCCGCATTTGTAGTGGCCTTGTATAGGTGGTAGACTCCATGCTGCTGTTTGTATGTCCCAGGCTGTTTGTAGGCCTGAACAAGTTTAATTTTCAAATTAGCCTGTTTTTTTAAAGCAAAAAGGTGTTTGGATGAAAGTGTACCCCGCTGCTGGATGAGGTTCAAGTTTTTATGAATGCTTTTTTGAATGCAATGGCTAATGGGCTGAAAGTAGTAACACATACCAGTCTCTGGGATGATGGTTCTTTCATAGATACAAATTGTGTTCATCGATCTATGTGACTTGCTTTTCTTTGGCTTGTTTTATTAAATGTTTACGATTGCCCCCCTCCCCATCATCCGCTACTCCCTGTAGGCATGTGACCCCCTCTACCCTCCTGTATGTATGCCAAGCATCTTTCAAGGATATAGCCTGTTTTTCATAATGGTTTTAAGCGTATTCCCTGCTCTCACTGAGCCTGCATCTCCCCCTCCTCTGGGGACCCGGACACTTTCTCAAGGCTGCGCTCGACATGTGGAACTGCTACGGAATTATGGAGCCTGCATGCATGCTTGTGAGCATGTTGCACCAACAACAATCGAAGTTAGTTTTTTCTGCATTGTGCACATTCCGTGAGGACACAGGCTGAAAACATCCTGCCTGGTGAGTGCACCTCCCGGATCACTGTGACATTTGCTGTTTGTTGTGTTTCTGCCATACTATGGCTGATGCTAGTTACCACCTTCCAAGATGGCGATCTATACCAACTTTCCCTTTGTCTCTGCCTGCCCGTATCTTGCCGTGGTACGATTGGTCCCTGGCTTGTACTTATGGGCCAATCCCACGCCGGCAGGTGGACACCGGCCCTCCTCCCCAAGGTCCGCCTTCAAAGGTCCTGTTTGTTTTCCCTGTGTGCCCACTCTACTCCCTGCTCTCACTCACTGAGCCTGCATCTCCCCCTCCTCTGGGGACCCAGACACTTTCTCGAGGCTGCGCTCGACATGGGGAACTACTGCGGAATTATGGAGCCTGCATGCATGCTTGTGAGCATGTTGCACCAACAACAATCGAAGTCAGTTTTTTCTGCATTGTGCACATTCCGTGAGGACACAGGCTGAAAACATCCTGCCTTGTGAGTGCACCTCCCGGATCACTGTGACTTTTGCTCTTTATTATGTTTCAGCCATACTATGGCTGATGCTAGTTACCACCTTCCAAGATGCCGGTCTATACCAACTTTCCCTTTGTCTCTACCTGCCCAGCTCTTGCCGTAGTACAATTGGTCCCTGGCTTGTACTTATGGGCCAATCCCACGCTGGCAGGTGGACGCCGGCCCTCCTCCCCAAGGCCCGCCTTCTAAGGCCCAGTTTGTTTTCCCTGTTCGTTTTGCCGGTGAGTCCCCCTCGCCGCTACTCCCTGTATGCATGTGACCCCCGTCCCCACCCTCTGCTACTCCCTGTATGCATGTTGCCCCCCTCCCCATCATCCGCTACTCCCTGTAGGCATGTGACCCCCCTCTGCCCTCCTGTATGTATGCTAAACCACCTCACCCTTAGCCAGTAAGTATGTGTAGCTGACCATAATTGCACAAAGACATGCAGCACCCCACTGCCCGCAGATTTTAAAACTATCTAATAGTATGCACTTGGCACCACACATATGGCGGCTGGCCCCATGCTATTCTGTGTTAATCTCCTCCGTGCATACCTGTGTTACATGCCTCCTCTGTACTATTATGCCTGGCACCACACACTTTCCCTTGATTATGACTTTACACATATGGGTCGCTGCCGCCATGCAACTTATGGCTGACACCCTGTATATGTTCACTATTTTGACCAGGCAATTGCTTGTAGCTACCGCCATACAAGACATGGCAGGCACAATGCTTTCGCCCACCTACTTGACAACGTAAACTATGTGATGCTACCATAAAAGATGTGTTTGTACCATACAATCTACCAATATAACCATGCATTCTATGTCATGCACTTTTTAATATTCACGAAGCAACATCCTTGTATGCCTGCTAATGCACTTATGTAACCAAGTAAGCCTTCTTAACAGCGCCACGATGCCCCTGAGCAGTGGGCGCTTTACAAATTCAAATAAATAAAGAAAGAAAGAAAGAAAGAAAGAAAGAAAGAAAGAAAGAAAGAAAGAAAGAAACAAAGAAAGAAAGAAAGAAAGAAAGAAAGAAAGAAAGAAAGAAATAAGTAAAGTTTCATGTGATCCATCCAAATTGTCCATAATGTAGGTTGTCTCTTAAACCTTTTGGGTGGAAGCTACTATAGTGAAGTAGACAATTTTTATCTGTAAGCATGCAGTACAGCTCAGTACCTAATACTCTGTCTTTTTAATAGAAGATCTAGAAAAGCCAGCCTCATTTTGTCAAATGAAAGAACATTTTAAATGTGGATCCCTAATGTTGACCCATTCAAAAAAATCCCTACTGATCAAGGACACTTCTCCTGTCCATATAAAACATATGTCATATATATATCCTATATATTACAGGGCCTGCAGTAGCGATCTCTGTAGTTATGGTTAAATTGCTCAACCCATGGGAAGAGCACTTTGTGGGTGGCTTATAACTTCGCCTGCACCCCCTGGATGAATCCTCAACAAACTTTGCAAAACATGTATATGACACCCTTGGAATGATTCTGCAAAGCTTGGTGCAGTTTCATCAAAGGGGCAAAGTTATGGGGGGGGAGTACGAAAATGTGTGGAAATCCTTATAGATGCAATGGAAAATAATTATTTCTCCTGCCTCCAGCCCAAACCGCTGTACGGATTTTGAACAAATTTGCACCAGGAGTGACGGCTTGGCCCCGAAAGCGTGCTTTTGTAAATTTGGTGCAAATCCATTCAGTAGTTGTTTTTTTAAACAGCCAAAAAGTAGGTAAAAAATAAATGTGTGACATCTGTGTCCAGTCCGTGGGATCACTTCCCTATTCGGTCTGCGGACACCCCTCTGGACCAATCATGGGGTGGCGTGATGTCTGCGGACATTGAACGCGCCCGCTGTTTGGATGGCGAAAAGCATGAGTTGCGTCATATTTTTTAAAATGCGTAGACTGCTCCTTGTTTCTGCGTATAGCGCAGTGGGGAAAAAGTCTGCAAAACACATTTGAGGTTATTTGGTGGTCTAAAGAGGGTCTGTAAAGGGTGGGGAGTGGACTAAATATAATATGGGGCTTTTTTTATAAGTGAAAAGAGGGCATGCAGGTGCTGCGATAGTCCTCGGACACTGCAGGTTGTCTGCAGACAGTGCTGTGAACGAACAGTTTGGACAACACATTTGGGGTTATTTGATGGTTGAAAGAGGACATGGAAAGGGTAGCGGAGTGGACTATAGATGATATGGAGATGTATTTATAGGTGAAAGAAAAGGTTTGCAGATGCTGCCGAGGCCGCGGTCGTTTTAGTGTCCGCAGACATTATTTCAATTGCAGGGGCTTCAGGGCGAGTTTTTTTATTTTAAGGTGTATTGTATGCACTTGTTATATGGCTTAATTATATTGTGGTGGGTGTGGTCAGTGACCAGATTCTTGGGGGCATTGCCATAGGCCATGCCCACAAGAATCTGGGCACCAGCCACACACACTATAGTAATATGCAGAGTGGCGGAGAGTGGCAGTCTTGCTGCCCGTTATTCCAGTCTGTTGTCCCTGTCTACTGCTGCTGCTCTAGTGAGGAGGCATGTGTAATAACCTCCATAAAGACTGGACTAGTCCACGGAGTTGAAGCGGAGTGGCGGAGAGTGGCAATCTTGCTGCCTGTTATTCCAGTCTGTTGTCCCTGTCTACTGCTGCTGCTCTACTGAGGAGGCGTGTGCAATAACCTCCATAAAGACTCTACTAGTCCGCAGAGTGGCAGAGAGTGGCAGTCTTGCAGTCATGACAGGCAGGACTGCAAAGACTGCCCTCACACAAGCCACAGGCCAACATCATGAAGAGGAAGCTCAGTGCCATCTGAGAAGCTCACATCCCCGTTTGGAGCAACCATACGAGACACAGCAAGTACTTGATAACCGCAGTTACTTTAAAAACACTCCTGAAGAGGGACCCCGAGTCCTCCACATCTAAAGTCTGCCGCTACCTTGCAAAACACTGGGACCAAAACTGCTAGCGGTCTTGAACATCTTAATCACGAAGAAAATGAAGAAGCGTTCTTTCAAAATCCTACCCCTGCGCTGCCTCTTCATGCAGCAGTTAACGCCTTTGACATCCTCGTCTTCTGCAGTGAGCCTCTTTGCCCCTGCCTGGATTTCCGATCGTCCCGCCGGCCAAACTCACCGTTATCCCCCAGAGGGAGGTTGACGTTGGGCACTTCGGCCCGGCTGGCTTTGGCATCCGTGTCGTCCGTGGCGGTCGACGATGGCAGAGCTGGGCCCCTTCAAGCTGGTTTGCCTCGTGATGCTGCTCCCGATGACTGTGACGGGGTGAACTCCTTGGAATGCTAGGAGGAGCGAGGCTTGTTTTCTGCTCTCGTGGGGGCCCCCACGGATCGATCGAATGCTTGCTGCAGGAAGGGTAAGCCAAGCGGTGGCGCAGGAAACACAGCGCTCGCCGCTCGCTGCCCCTCCCTCCAGTCAGCTGTCAGTCAAGGCAGTGGTTCACGACGTGCCGAAGAGCCCACAGTCATCCAGGAGAGATGTGAGGAACTTACTGATGCAGAGATTCTAGATGCAGTGAAAGAAAACATGCCGCCCCACAAACAACGCAAACTTACTGTTGCAGTGTCTAAGTCAACCTCACAAATCCAACAAGAGATGGCTGGAATAAACCTTGAGATGAATAAAACCAAATGGCAGTTTGGTACAGGGGCACCTACCACTCTCGTACCTCCAAAGAGGGTGACATTGCCCTTCCAAAAAGAAATGGCTCCCGCACAGTTATTCACAAAGCTTTTGACCCTTTCGATGAGAAAGAGTGACGAAGGAGAACAATCCCTTCTACATCGATCTAAAACAGAAGAACCTATTCATAACAGAACTGGGACCCACATTGACCAACTCCAACAGAGTCCTTTGATCTCTGGCGACTCCTCAACTGATGAAGTTACGCCAGACAATGAGAAAAATCCTGGTACCAAACTCGATTTACAGGAAAAATTAGAATGTGAAAGGAAGTCGGAAGGACAAAATGATCCAGGAGCTACTCCAAATCCAAATAGTGAAGCTGACATCTTGGCAAAATTCATAAACCTTGACTCAGTTTTGGTAAAGGAGAGTGGCAATGCCACCAGAAGCCCGGAAATTCACCGCCGTGGGATACAACCTTAGGCAAATGAACATATGCCCACGAAGAACACTCCTAGAAGTGAAAACCATCTCGAGAAGACAGTTGAAGCTGTACACTTAAAGCCTACCCTAAACAGTTCACCTCGAAGAACTTCACTGGGCCTCTCTAACGCAAAGCTCCAACAAAGGAGAGCAATGCCAGCTTCTCGGACATCTTCTCCAATAAAGGCTAGGCCTACACCTCATCATTCTTCCTCGTCCAGAGAAACTCTGACTAAAAAACTGGATATGCTTTCAATAATGTCGGCAATGACCATTGCTCTAGCGCCCTTCACCAAATTATACGAAGCAGTGAATAATACACTGAAAGATCAAACATCTATCCAAGCCATGATGTTTAGTAAACTTATTTACTTGGAAAGCTATATTATGGCTTCGGAGGCAAGATTAAAGTCTACTACGCACACTTCAGATCACCAGTCTTCCCCTGCCTTAAATCCGCAAGACACTCCACTCGGCTCTTTGGACAAATCCAATGTAGTCAAAAACTACAAGAATGAAGGAACGCAAACTTTACCTTTCATAGATTTGACGACTACCTTGGCATCTCCCCTATTAAACATACACCTTGACAATCACAAGAAAGGGACAAATCCAATGCTGGGTGACAAATCAACACTCAAGCCCATTTTTCATCAGCTGGGGCCATTAAAGTGTAAAATTACGCAAGCAACGCCTCTTCTCATAGTCCCAGCGGCTCATGGTCCCTCCATCAAAGTTATCAAAGAAGCTCAGTTACAACAAACAATGGTGACAGATACCATCTTGACGTCGCCTAAATCTACTGAAGACTTCCTCAGAAAAGAGAAGATGATGAACATAACCCAGCATACAAATGACATTACGCCCGTTCAAAGACGGGGCCCAGAAACTAAAAGGAAATCCAAAACATGGCTACCCAGTCGTCCCATACCGGAAAAGAAGAACCAGCAATAATGGTATCCCCCTTCCATACCTTGGAAGAAAAGAGGACATGTCTAACGCAGAAACATTAATAGAATGATCCCATACCTGAAAGAACTTGCAACTTGTCCACAAAAATCAGAAAGAAAACAAAAAGATGAAGAATGGGAAAGGCCACACCATAGCAGGCACCGACCCTTCCGGGGCCGAACATAAAGGGCACCTCGAGAAAGAACAAAAACACTCATTAGTGGAGCCGCCTAGACAAGATCAATTGTGAGCGAAAGATAAGGTTGCCAGAGGTACTCACTACAGGTCGAAAACGGACGCTTACCATAACAAACATTCAAGCGAGAGACAAACAAGATGAATATTAAAACTGGAACAGATTTCAGGAAATCACGATGCCGTCACACTTAACAGAAGAGCAGTGATAGCCCTATTCCATTACATTCCAAAACTATGTGTAATAAAAACACCTGACCTGAAGATTGTCGATCCAAGTCACCGACACCAGAAGGCGATTTCCCATCTCTACATTGTGTTGTCAACTGTGAATAGCCTCCTAAGAGTGGCGGTGGAAGACCTGCTAATAATGGGATATGACTTAACCGAGTCATCTAGGAAAATTTGTGAGGCTAAATCAAGCAAACGCAAAAATAACCAGAAAGCTCAACGAGAAAACCAGACTCAGTCACTCTTACATGAAAACTCGAGACCAATTACGAAAAATTTTGTTCCCACAACTGGCAGACGGAAGATGAAAATTAAGGACCATCATAACATTACGCCAGCTAGAGCAACACTTACTGACAAAGAACTTATAGCGCCCTCCATCCCCCTTGCGAATAGCAAACCTAAATCCAGCGAGACAACTCTCGACGAAGAGAAACTAAACACCAGTAAGCAACGTCAGGAGCCATTAAGTCAGACAACCTCGAGAATTTCAAGACAAGTGCAAAATGACATCCATACTGCGACCGCAAGTTCTGAAACTGGACTTTAACTTCAGGGCATGTGGTCATGGCTCCCTAAAGCCCTGACACAATACCGAAAAAGATAGCCACCCGTGACCCAAGAGCACAGTCCTAAAGATAATCTCCGACCAGTAGCTCAACAACAACAAATTAGGATGTGCTTGTGGAACACTCGAGGATTTCAACATTTAACGGTCCAGGGTGACATACAGCTGGGAGACTACGACATAATATGCCTCCAGGAGACATGGCTCATGCAAATGCCCACCCTGGATGGCTATGAAATCATCCTGGCATCGGCCAAAAAAGGTATTGCAGGACGCTCTACCTCAGGCCTGTTGACGGCCATCCGTAGTGGAAGCGGCATTACACTGCCAAAGAAGCTCAGAAAAAAACAATCAGTGCTATTAGTGAAAGTAAACTGGTCTATGGTGGACGACAAAGTAAAGAAGAGCCTAACGAACGCCATTATTATCATAAACACCTATTGGAATCCGGCTACAATCGAACCTGCAAAATTTTGTTCCATGATAGAGACTGAACTGCGCGCGCATTGCAAGAGCCAACAAGTGCGCTGTTGTGCTGTGACTCTTGCTAAAGCGTTGCTCAACATTGGGATTGACCTGTCCTCCTGAGGCGCTGAAGGCTGCCTTTAACTACTAGGTGAAACGCTCGTGGATGTGTGGACTGAAAGGACCAAACTGCCTTGCATTGTGATCCCGCCCCCAAACATCTGGAAAACTCCTTATAAACTTGCTGTGCATGCGCATTTCAAGTGCCAACAAGTGTGCTATTGTGCTGTGACTCTTGCTACAGCGTTGCTCAACATTGCGATTGACCTGTGCTCCCGAGGTGCTGTATGCGCAAGATGAAGGGCTGCCTTTAACTACTAGGCGAAACGCTCGTGGATGTGTGGACTCAAAGGACCAAAGTAATTATAACTGTTATTGTGCAAACTGACATTTCTTGAGCTATGGGCTGGGTTTGAGGGTGAATTGTTGTGGGCTGGACTTGTGGGCTGGGCTTGGGTGTGTTTGATCGGTGGGGAAAACGAAACGACTCCTACATATGTTTCTGTTGTTTTTTTCCTGGCTGCCTTGCATTGTGATCCCGCCCCCAAGCATCCAGAAAACTCCTTCAAAACATGCTGTGCACACGCATTGCCGCGCGTGCATTGCAAGTGCCAACAAGTGTGCTGTTGTGCTGTTAGGGTGGGAGGTGGAGCGGTGGAGACTGCTCATACCGAGAATCGGTTTCAGTAAGCAAAAGGTTTTGTTCTTTTTTGTTAAAGAAATAACAACAGACTGATCCTTAGTAGAAGTTTTTATAATAATGACAAGCAGATTACGCAGTGGGAAATGCGCGGGGGCTCCATTATTAGACATGCCCATCAGCAATTTCAACGTTGATGCAACAGTGTGTGCTGGTAGGAATACCTACTCGACATGAATTCTGAGGAAATGCTTGCCCTAGCCAATTGTACTGATATAAAGGTACTTCTATAGAAGTGGTGCCTGATGTGCCAGGTCCTCCTATAGTACCAACCATTCCCAAAAACAACAAAGAGGGTGAAGGGGGTCAAGTCAGCGAGCTTGCCCATTTGGTTCATATTCATTGTTCTGAATCAAATATGGGCCTTACACACAAATCCTCTAATGACCAATGTAAGTTACAAGATGTGAATCTTAATTCATGTCTGCAGCCGGGTGCATCGTTAATATACGACGACGGTGCCCGTGTATATGATTTAGCACAGGATTTCACTATGGATACAACAAATACTTCCACTGGAGCGGATAACTCTATGGGAGAGCTTTCAATGATCGGCCCGGACAAGCTGATAGAACTTGTCAAACGTATCAGGCAATCAATAGGCATATTGACCCCATTAATACCACGTACTCACTTTACTGAATCAATTAAGCACTCCAATTTGAAAGTCCCATTGAGTTATGAAGGAAGGGATGTAATCCCCGACCTGGTGCACAAATCCATCTTTGATAAACCTGATGGAGTTTCCCACCTGTTTTCGGAGGAGAATGGCATTACATTGGGGTCCAATAAATTGAAACCATCAAATAAATTAACAGATAGTGAGGATGAAAGGGAGACAATGCTCAATGGTGTTGAAGCTATTAATAACATGTCCTCACCGGTTGTACCTGCGGTTCCATTTACCTTCCCCGTCATCATACGGATATTGGACTTGTTAGACAAGGATCAGGATTATAACCATTAAGAGATCAGGATGATTAAATCTTCTATGACTGACATTCTTGCCAAATTAAATAGGCTTGAGGGTTTCGTCATTGGAAGGGAGACCTGCCACGAAAAAGAAAAGAAACAACTAAGCCATATCCCAATTTGAGCACAAGGCTTATACATGAAAGGTGTGGAAGTGGTAGCTCTGCAGGGGTGAAGGGGGACCTTACTCTTGCCCACAAACACTTAACTTCGTCGGAACACAGGAGTGTTCCAACGAAAATAAGAGGAGGTGCACCATAATGACTGGTTTTGGTAGATGTAGAGTACTCGATGAGACAAACATAACTAAGGAGGAGGCTAATGGAGGTGTACTGCAGTACAAACAGATTATTGGACCTTGTGCAACGATCAGTGATCCAATATCAGGATGTTCATCTACCCTAAAGAAAGCTGTACACGAAGGGGGATAGCCTTGAGCAGACAGAACAGGTGGTGTCCTCCAATGGCAAAGACAGAGCCAGTTACAGGCAGGAGCTGCCAATTGCCCATGAAAGTATACAGGCTACGCTTGGCCAGCCAAATGACCAGATAGGTTCCCTGATATGCTCTTATGAAAAAGATCAGATTACTCGAGAAATATTGATTAAATAACTTGAAATAAAGAGGATTGCTACTGATAGTGAGAAAATGCAATCTAGCTCCAAAGAAGTTGAACCTAGCCTTGTTATTAACAGGGGAAACATAGTGCAAGTATCTGAACATAAAATACAACTTGAAAAACAGGTGCTGGGATATTTCCTGAAAATACATTCAGAGATCCCTGTAATAGTAATCTTAAGGATGATCCCAATGATCAAGGAGATTGTATTGTCAGTCCAATTAATATGATGGGGTTGGAGGGCAATGTGGACATTTTAGTATTTGCTAGATCTATTGGCCCAGATTCCTCCATTAAGAATGCTGACTATGTCTGATTTTGAAAACATTTCTCTATATATATAATTCAAAATGACTTGTCATGTCTCTTCTGTGAGCATTTTAAAATTCATCTGGGCATATAGATCTGAATTGTTGGAACTTGGTTTTAAATTACACACATTTTGTGATGAAACAGTCGCATTAGATTTCCTGCAACAGCTTCCTCCGAATTATGGGAAAGATGTGGGGTCTACCGGGGGAATGCAGGGTAATAATACCGATGAGAAAATGTGTATACCTCAACTGATGTCCATTGCAGTGAATAACAAGGAGCTCACTTGGATTGAGCCTATGCTGAAAGCAATACTTAACAACAAGAGTGTGACATATTCAAATTAGCAGCAATTGACCTATAAGCTTTCCATATACTCATGGAACTCCTGTGGTTTTAATAATATTGCTAAATGGTTAGACCAACTCTCGCCCCTGCAAAACCCCAATTTCCTGTTACTTCAGGAAACCATGAAGGTTGGTGAACTGGTAATTCGAGGTTATTGTACATTTTGTGCAAATGCACTTAAAGCAAACGAGGGGCGACCAGTAGGAGGTATTGCAATTGCTGTTAATAATAGTATTGAGTGTGTTTCAAAGCTTGTTTATGTATCCAATCACGTAATGGCAGTTGGTATCACTCTTGAAGCTAACAAACAAAAACCTCTTCTCTTAGTTATATTGGCCCTAAGAGTAAATATAGATGCAATGTTTGATGAAGTTGATTTATGTCTTGAAACTGCATGGGCTTGTGATGTCTATGAGGATATTATCCTAGGAGGAGACTTTAACTCATACTGTTTTGAATGCACTGTAGAAAGTGAGACAGATGTGTCTAAGATGCAAAGGATGAGAGGGTTGAAATGGGTGTAATTTCTTAAGGATTGGGGATTGTGTTTTATCAATTGTGCAGAGACAAACCCACAATTCACATGGTCTAGAGGATCGCTGACTTCAATGATCGATTACTTCTGCGTGTCTCACTCGCTGGCCCAGATAGTCAAAACTGTGATTGAACACACGATTACATATAGTGACCACGCACCTATTGAACTGTGCATTGATATACAGTACTCACAACATGTAGTAAATGAGTTGTTGCAATTTTTGGAAATCGACCGGCCGAATATATCTTTAAGGTGGAATCCGACACTCATCCATAAATAAGTCAATATGGTGGATTGTAAATTTGCTAAATTTCATGACCTAATATCAGTATTTCGATCGAACATTGCTCTTAAAATATTTATTTAGTGCAATATAGTTAAGAGCTCACTATTAGAACTAATGGTTGGTCCGAAAAATAAGAAACCACTTCCAAATAAGCATTTCGACTATAAAGTCATGCTTGTGAAGCGATTAAGAAATAGAGCACTGCGATCATTGAAACACGATAAATAAACACCATCTTCATATATGGTAAAAAAAAGAATTATCCAAGATTTTAAGAGCAAAATTAGAGGTATTAAAATATTGGCATATAACCAAGAAACTCATGATCTTATAAGAGCAATTTGCAGACATGACTCACAGCATATATGGGAAACTCTTAGACAATCAAATAAGAAGGTTGACAGTCTGACTCCAAACATAATATCTGCTGAGGACTGGGAATCACACTTAACAAATAAATATCGTATGCCTGTGCGTTTTGAGAATTGTGCATTTGAGTTTACCGTAGGCAGGGAAGAAAAAAGAATGAACTGGTCAGTCCAAGATATCGAATGGGAAATCAGCCAGCTCAACCACTCCAAAGCGGCAGGGTCAGATGGCATTCCACCATGTGTTTATAAAGCCAACCCGTTGTTATGGGCGGAAATCCTAAAAATAAAATGTGATAACATTATGTCTACTTTAAAAATGCCTCATTCTTGGGTAACTTCTATCATAGTACCCATTTTTAAAAAGGGCTATCTAGGGAATCCTGAAAATTACCGCCCTTTTTCACTTATGGATGGAGCTGCCAAAATGTTTGCGATCCTACTCTTACATGATATGGAGAAATATATATCTTCCCATAACATCTATTCTAAATACCCAATAGGTTTTAGAAAAAGAATGAGTACAGTGCTGAATGCCACCACTGTAGCACATATACTAGCTAATTCAAAAACAAAAGGTGCATGCCTGGTTTACATTGCTTGTATTGATATGACCAATGCATTTGACTCTGTTATACAAAACATGCTGTGGAGGAAAATGCTAGCTTTAGGTGTCCCTGGATGTCTTATATACTGGATTTTACAATTGTACACTGGAACAGCATATATGATTAGGCTAACAATGGAAGGAGCACTTACTAGAGTGGTGCTCGCGCACCTTGGGGTGAAGCAAGGTTGCAACCTAGCAGCATTACTGTTTAACTTGTATCTATGTGGCCACATTGATGGTTTTTAGTTCGGGGAAGAAATCAAAATGTATACCTGGAATTTGAATGAAGTTCGCATTGCTCCATTAGATGAGATGATATATCTTGGGTATTTGGTTTCCAATGCATCCTCAGCTAAGCTATAGAACGACAGGCTGAAGTTAAAATCAAGGCCTCTCTTGAGTCAAATGAAACTCATCTTTGCCAAATACTGTAAATCCTCATTACAACCTTTGCTTACATTTCTAAATCTAAAAGTTGAGCCAGTGATCCTGTATGCTCTTGACATATGCCTTTCCGATCTTGGAAAAAATCTTGATGTGCTACAGGGTTGTCTGTTGAAAACTGCACTGCGTCTCCCTCTAGTTATCCCAAATTGCATAATCAGACTCAAATTTAGGTTAATATCGCTTTCGAGCAGGAAACGATGGCGAGCATTTACTAATTATGCAAAAATGCTTGATCCCCCAAAAAATTCCTTTTATCAGGATTTCCGTGCAATTATTAATGGAGATAGTACAGGTTCAATTATGAAGTATCACAAGAGAATGAAAAACATCTTGGATGAACTGCGGCTTACTACAGATGATTTATGTTGTTTTAGACCAGTGTATGTCAAGAAAAAAATATTTGAACTTGATTGGAGCCACACACTAGACGGAATGAAGCGTTATTCTTCGTACACTGAGTGCACAATGTATCCACAGAAGCGCGATTTGCAGGGTACATATATAGTAATGTTTCCCTGCAATATGGTACGAATTAGGTTTATGCGTTTCAGAATGAATCAATATCGCACCAGTATATAGTGTGAAGTATTGGGTGACCATACTGGTAAAGAACAGGACTGTTTGTGTCGCTTTTCCTGGGTGTGTGGAATTGAACAAAACGCTAAAGCATCTAGTACTCAAATGCAAACATTTCAGGGTTGCAAGATGAAAGTTCCTAATGAAATTTGTAAATATTGACTTTGTTGATGCACTGGAATTCTTGTGGAAAAGGCTGATGTTGGGAACTCATACCCCTTTGATTTTTGCAGTTGGAGTTATATAATGGCAGTTAGGACTGCTTGAGGAAACTAATTACTTAAAAACATTTACTTGAATGCTGATTAATAGTATCATCTTGACACATTTTTTTAATGTTGCTGAATAGTAATATTTCGATGAAAAACTGTTTTTATGTCTAAATGTATTTTAATAGTAAATAACTTGGGTGAATTGCTGCTTTATATTGATGCTGTGAAAGAATTTTGTAAAGGTTTTTTCAACCATAAACACATTTTTTTTTTTAAATCGACGTGGCACAAGCGGACCACCAGGTCGACCACATATTAATCTGTGGCGAGCTAAACGCAAACTACCGGAAAAAGGAGATGGCTCCAAGGGGAACACTAAGAAAACCCCCTGAGAACAGTGGGCCATGCAGTGGATGAAACTAATGAAATCTAGAGACCAGCTCCATCTTGACTTAGTCTTCCCTGATCCAAATCGCATACCCTCATGGGAACGAGAAGGAGTGAAATCTATGATCAACCACATCTTTGTCACGCAATCGCTACTTCAATTAACAACAGCATTTGAAGTGATAAGGACACTGCTAGTGATCAAAATCTCCTGCTAACAACTTGGTCTTCAAATACATCGCCTTACGAGAGGATGACGACTCAACTAGACACAAATAACCAAGGTACAAGAATAAAGATGACCGATGGTGCCATAAGAGCCTTGACGGCTAACTACAGCGACTTGGCCAACAGAGTCGATGCAGTGAAGGTAGATTACACCCCACTTCTAACAACATATAAAGTTCCGTCTCGGAAGAAGACGGCATCAAACGTGCAAATGAAACACGTATATGACAAGCTGGTGACAGACAAGGCGTGAACTAAGAAAGGCCAAGAGAAACGCAAAACAATTACTCTACTGGCCACCACCGTAATTGCAGAAGCAACAAGATCATACAAAGCCTGACTACTAGTCCACTGCGCTATATTATACCAACAAAATGCAGAAAACATTCTAAAGGCCATCAATGGTAACCACGCCAAGGACTTCTGGACCCTAATCCGTTCAACATCGCCAGGTGTGACACCTTCCCTTCAAAATGGAATAGGTGTACTAACATGGGAGAAATACTTTGAGAGTCTTTTTCAACTTCCAAAAAACAGCAAAGAGGATAACTAGAGACCCGATTCATCATGGGTACGGCTGGACACAAAGTCGGACATAGTTGACCTAATAAAGAAATTAAAGTCTTACCGTTCCGCAGGCCCAGACAGCATAACTAACTTGGACCTGAAACACCACCCTGAAGCCTGGGCGACACTGCTAAGTAAGATCTTCGGCTGTTGTGCTGATTTGAAAACCATCCCTCCTTCATGGAATTCAGCAAATGTGGTTCTGATTTACAAAAAAGGTAACAACGCTGATCTGGCGAATTATCGCCCAATCGCCCTTTTAGACCCGATAGGTAAAGTCTTTGGATCTCTTCTTCTACGACACTTTACCGCATAGGCAAGTAACGCTCCCTGTCAGGACCATCTCCAAACAGGGTTTAAGAAGAATATGGGAACTAATGCAAACATCCTCATTTTGAGCACACTAAAAAGTAAGGTCCTAGAAGGCAGTCCACGAATTTTCATTGCCATCATAGACCACACCCAGGCTTTCGACCGAGTCAATAGATCCAGACTCTGGTCAAAACTCATATCCTGGAAGTGCCCAAATTAATTATTAGACCCGATAAGAGCCTTGTACACCAACACTACAATGCGAGTCTGCTTAAATCAACAAGGGACTCTCTCAGCAGAGATCACCACAGCGAGGGGCATGACACAGGGATGCCCTCTGGCCTCGGCCCTTTTCTGGGCTTACCTAGGCGACTTCCAGGACTCTGAGAAGACCATACGCCCCTTCCCTCCAAAAATTGGTGGGGTAAGGATTTATACACGGACGACCTGATTCTTTTGGACTATACCCCTATAGGCCTACAGCGCCAAATGAATAACTTACAACGATACATGGCAGATAACAACTTAGACATCACGAAGGGAAAACAAAAATGATGATAATAGAAAAAACTAAAAGAAGAAAGAAAAAACTCACCTTTGTCTCAGTGCCACCATAATAGAAAGAGTAAGCGACTTCAAGTACTTGGGGGTAACTTTAGACAGCTCCGGGAAGGAAAAAGCAATGCAAGCAGCACTCTATGACAAAACAAAAAAGCTTGCTTCGCAGGGAAAAGCAATTGACATCAAATTTGCTCGATTCTCCACAATTCCGGTCCAGGAATTCTACAGAAAGAAAGTGATACCTTACTTAACCTATGGCGCAGATGCCAAATTTTCCCTCAGACTTATGGCAAAAGCTGGAAGCTTTATTTTGGAGATCGGTGTTAGGTCTCCCTAAATCAACTCCAGTAACACCGATCAGACGAGAACTTAGTCTTTCATCCCTCCAGTCATCGATAAACTGCAATAGCCTAATGCTTTACAGGATATGCAGATTAAAGGACACCCCATTTGTTTAAAATTTGATAAATCAAGAAATTCTAACTTCTACCTACAACATGTTAGCCAGATGGAGTACAGACAACGTGGCTCTTCTAGCCTCAGTGGAGAGTGGTGAATAGGAACTTATAACCAACCCAGTAAAAGTGCTAAAAAAGATCAGACAACTTGATTGGTTGACGACTTTTAAAATGGCTAACAAAAATAAACTGACGATCCATCTTCCGCCGAATACTAAAAATTGGAAGTTCTTCAAAGTTATATTAAACTATTCCCGAACAGAACGGCGCGCAACTGCATAATGAGAATCTGCCTGAACTTGCTAGAAACAAAATATACTTTCCATCAGAGGTTTAGCATTGACAAATACCTGCCGCCTCTGCACATTACCTATGGCTATAGAAACAATCTGCTATTTGCTTCTTGTATGTCCTGCGACCCGAGAGATTTGTTTCAAATATCTACACAGCACCATGTCCAACTTTTCGCTCATGGACAAAGAGACATGCTGGCAGAAACTGATAGAAGGTGACAGAACTTTATGGCTGCTAGCAGCGGTAAACATAATGCAATATATAGTAAAAGTGATGTTTCCTCCAGCCCATCGGGGCCGTAACTTGTCCATTCGACACACTGACTTTTGGACATCGCAACTAACTAGTGACAAAACAAGGGCACAAGAAGTTGGCAACTAGAATTTACAACTGTCTGGAACAAAAAAACTTTTTTTGGGACTCCCATTAAGATGTTTTGTCTGCTTTTTTGTAAAAATCTAACGATTATACACAAATATAAAAAAACACTATAGTACTATGTGTATAGTAATTATGAGTATACAGTATTTGTAATATGGTGGAATTATATAATTGAAGTGTATATGGTATTTATCCTTGTAGTAAAATTGAGGATAGTGCTTGTAGAATATGTATTTGTTTATATTTGTATTTTGTTTATTTGTAACGCGCACCATCCGGCCCGGGGGCATCAGGGAGCAACTTAAGCATGTATACATACAGGTAAAATACATACATGTTATATACAGGTGAATGTGCAAACATGAATATATACAAACTTACAATAGCAGTTTACAGGTAAGCCCTAGAGGCAAAAGTGCCTAGTTCTGATCAAAGAGCCATGATTTCGTTTTTTGCTTGAAGGTGTTGAATGAGTTTTCAGATCGGATGGTGACAGGGAGGGTATTCCACATCTTGGAGGCGAGGACAGGGAAGCTTGTACCCCCCGGTTTTTGGAGTTTGAATCTAGGAGTAGAGAGGCTATGGTGCTGGGCGGGTCTTTGAGGTCGGGTGGAGGAATGGAAGGAGAGCCGGTTGCAGAGGTAAGGGGGGGCCTTGTGGCTAGGCATTTGTACATGAGAGCAAGTGTTTTCAGTGAAATTCTCTGCTTGACAGGTAACCAGTGTAGGTTGGATCTAGATTCGGAAATGTGGTGGTTTCTGGGAATGTTTAAAGCTACCCTGATGGCATTGTTCTGGGTGATTTGTAGTTTATTCAGATTCCCTTGGCTAGTCCCTAGGTAGAGGGCACTACAATAGTCAATTTTAGACATAATGAGCGTTCTGGCTAAGGTGACGCTATTCGGAGTGGTCAGGAACGGTCTACAAGCTGCAATAAGTTTGCACGTGTAAGCCGAGGCTGATCTGTCAGCATTAGTTTGTCGGGACAGGGAGAGAGTGGCATCCAGGTAAAAACCTAATGTTTTAGTGTCTTTAGAGACTTTGATGGTATTACCATCTATGATAAATGACTGGTAGGAAGGGTCTAGCTTGCCAAGACGTTGCGGTGAGCCCAAGATGAGGAGCTCCATCTTGTTGTCATTGAGACATAGTTCATGTTGGGCCATCCAGGCCTGGATGACCAGATAAACGTCATTCAGGGCCTTAGTGTCAACTAAATAGTCACCAGTGATGGGGATGAGTATCTGGGTGTCGTCAGCATAGTTGGTATATGAGACACCCAGATAATCAAGTACTTCAAAAAGCAGTTTAGTGAAAACGTTATAGAGTGTGGGTGACATACAAGATCCTTGGGCAACGCTGTAGTGAATTGGAGCAGGGTCAGCCGCTGCAGATGGTGAAAAGACCCTCATGGATCTATTATTCAGGAAGCATTTGATCCAACCTGAGGCGGAGTCCGAGAAATGGGCAGCAGAGTGGAGGTGCTGGCATAAGATTTGGTGATTGACCAGATCAAAAGCCGCAGAAAGGTCTAAGAGAAGAAGCATGGCTAGTTTCCCATTATCTTTCAGGACCTCAATTTGGGTTTTTAAATCTATCAAGGCCGTTTCTGTCCCATGTCTGTGCGGAATCCAGATTGCCGTAGGCCGAAGAGATTATTAGATTCCAAGTGGTCTTGGATCTGAAGATATGCTGGGCGGTCCAGAATCTTGAGCAGGAACGGGAGAGTGGTGTTGGGTCTGAAATTAGTTGGTATGCTAGGGTCTAAGGTTGTTTTTTTAAGCAGTGGGATCACCCATGCATCCTTAAGGTTGTCAGGGACTGTGCCTGTTTTAAAAGAGGAGTTAATGAAGGCCGTGATGAAAGGGGCCAGATCGTGGGCCGAGTCCTTGACAATAGCGGCAGGGCACGGGTCACTATGGCAGTTTGGGGGTTGGATTCTCGTGATGATTTGTTCTACCTCAGCGATGATGAGTGGGGAAAAGGCAAATGGTTTAATATTCGGAGAATCAAGAGGGGCGACCCTTGCAGGGGTGGGTGGACGGTTGTCCATCTTCAGACTGTCTTGTTTGACTTTGATTTTAGATTGTAGAGTGGAGATTTTGTTCAGAAGGGCGGACTGAGTATTGGCACACCATTTGCTGTCTTTAGTGCAAGTGTCAGGGGGGGTGGCTGGAGATTCGAGTTCTTTTAAAATTTTGAAGAGTTCTTTTGTGTTCGAGTCTGCTTGCAGGATGCAGTTGCTAAGGGAATCCTTTTTGGCTGTGATAATGGCATCTTTATAGGTGATGGAGGCGAGGATGAAACCGTCTTAATGTTCGTGAGAGGGGTGACTTTTCCAACGATTTTCAGCACAGCGTTTAGCTTTACGGAGCACTCTTAACTGTGGTGTAAACCATGAGTTGAGATGTGCACGTGGTTTGGACTTTCTAAGTTTGATAGGGGCGATAGAATTTATGGCAGTGAGCATGCTGTGATTATAGGTGTCTGCCAGGGATGTGGGGTCGGTGCAGGAGAATGCGGCAGCATTGAGCGATGGGAGTAACAGTGGGAGTAGTTTCTCCTTCGTTATGTCCCTTTTATTTCTAGTGGGGAGGGCTGGAGCAAATAAAGTCGGGGCAAGCAGGGCTGCTTCAATATTGAAGGTAATGTGGTGGTCAGACCATAAACAGGGGGTATTGGAGAGTACATTAATGTTACAATTGGAACTGGCTAGCCAGTCTAGAGTTCTCCCTTTGGAATGGGTAGGTTGTTGGATGTGCAGGGAGAAGCCGAGGTCAGTTAGTGCATTCTCTAGGTCAGATGCGGTAGAGTCTTTGGGGTCACCAAGTCCTAGATTAAGGTCACCTAGGATGATAATATGTGAATTAGTTCTGGTTTTGTCGAGCAGAAGGGTGGACATATCGCCAACAAAGGAGGGTGCAGGACCTGGGGGTCTGTAGATAAGGTGGAGGGTGGCGGTTTGGTTTGGCGTGAGTGGTAGTTTGAGAGTAGTTCGGCTGATTCAAGTTTAGAATTAGCTGACAATCTTAGACCAAGACAATTTGAATGAATGAAGGCCACTCCACTGCCCCTGGTGTGGGCAGAGATACATTCGCATCTGGTAATGCCGTAGTCTGGCGGTAAGGCCAGGGCTAAGGCAGGTCCGGAAGCGGCATGTAACCAAATTTCAGATATGGCAATAAAGTCAAGTTTGTGGGTTGTGATGAGGTCAGCGATGTCTAGAGCGTGAGCTGGAAGGGATCTGGCGTTAATAAGGGCGCCCTTGATTAGTGGTGGTTTGGCTACTGTTGTATTGGGTTACGGCGTGCTAGGATGTGATGGTGAGTGTGGTGGTGTGTGTATAGTTTGCTTAGGGATGTTACTACGAGTGTGAGTTAGGCGGAATCTTGAACCAAGTCTCTTGTTTCTAAGCAGGAGGGAGCATGGTTGGTTCGGGGTGGGTTTCCTAGCAAAGTGTTCTAGCCAGAGTACTGGGTTGTAACGTACTTGGTATGGTTACTTAGTTGCATCCAGTAATAAAGGTGGAATCTCTGGTTCTTTTTCTGTGAAAAAAACCCAGTGTAATTTGTTAAGCAGAATAGTTTAAAAGCTTTAATCACATACCATTTTACATATACATTGACTGTTATTGAACCTCATAAACAGTACATTCTATTTACTATGTTTGGTACAACATTAGTGCCAGCTAAACTATTGTTTTATTGACATTAAATAATCATTGGGCCATTAGGAAAACAAATCCATAGAGGATTTAAAAACAACTATTATAATTATGTCAGTGTAAGTGTGATAGTGTGTTTGTTTGAAGTGTGTTGTAATTAAGGAAATGAAGTTAGATAACCTGTTGGTGTATTCTAACTATATAGGATGTTAGAAGATGTTTTGTAGTAACAAAAACTGTGATGGCGTATTTGAAGTGCATTGCAATGAAGGGTATTTTTGAAGTAGTTAGATAGCTGTTGGCATGTTCTAAGTATCTTCGCTTTTAAAAGTAGTATTGTAGCATTATAGATGCAGTTAGATACCTTTTGGCATATTCTGTTTATTGTGCTGCAGTTTAGTGAGTAAACTTGTCTTGAAGGAATATTAAGTAGGCATTTGTTAGATTTGCTGGTAACCTATGTTTTGGAGTAACGGAGGTGTTGTTACATTCAAACCAACCACTTCTTTTTTTGACGTATGCAGTATAGCGACCTGAAGTGGTTGTGGCACCAGTGTGGTATATTGTGCCTACAGCTATGAATGTTTTCTTGCCAAGAGTTACATGGCCATGTGAAAAGCTAGTGAGCTTAAAGTTATTGTTGGTACCACATGCATTGTACCTTAGCAGCATAATATGGCATGATTTGCATTCCATAGAAGCTGGTGAAATGGAATGGATTCACAAGTTGGTATGGATACATACACACATTGTTCATTAGGGATATGCTCTTGTGAAACATGGTTGCCGAGAGTGGATGTATGTTTCCATGTGTATGAAATCTGGAAGATTTCATTTATAGGGATGTTTTTGTGTTCCAGTACTTGTAGAAAGTACATTAGGAATTCTTGTAGATTTTCCTGTGTGTTTTTGCCTTATACCTGAGACACTATGGGCCTCATTCCAACCCAGGCGTTAAGGGGTTTACGGCGCCGTAAACAGCGTCGACCCTTAATGCCTGATTACAAGGTCCCTTAGCGCCATGGTGAGTTTAACACCTGCTTTTTGCAGGCGTTAAAATCCATGGCGCTAAGGGACCTTGGAGATAATTACGGCACTGTAATTTACGGTGGCGTAATTATCTCCTTCCCCACTCCCATTATGCCCTATGGGGCAAAAATGGGGATGGGGAAGGGTAAATGGGAAATGGGAATTTACCGCCCCACTCACCTTGGAATGGGGCGGTAAATCCGCCAACCACCATGGCGTAAACATAGTTTACGCCATGGCGGTAAAGGTACGACCCAGGCGGTAACTTACCGCCTGGGTCGTAATGAGGCCCAATATGTGTTGTCAGGATTATTTGTGGCATTTCTATGAAGCATGAGCATGTGCAAACACAACTGGTCTGAGCCCTTTAAGTAAATGTTGTGAACAATTGGTGACGATTGGAAGAGAAGATTGATTGTTACATTTGCATAGCAATTTACTCCAATTGTGTTGCTGAATTTAAATGGACCAGAGAGTTGTGCCTCTGCATTGTTTGATGGGCCTGCAGATCTTTTTTGAGACGAGATATTTGTCTGTTTGTCTTCTGATGGACATGCAGTTGAGTTTGTAGCCAGCTTCACTATTTAAATACAGGAACAGAGGTTTATAATTTCTACAGATACAAGTTTTAGTATCATGTTTAAAACCATGTTCAATTTTTTCATTGACTTCTAGATAAATCGTGAGTTGTTCATCATTTATCTTTGATTTTAGCACTGACAAGTCTTCTCCAGACTGTTTAGATTGATACATGGTATTTTCTATCTCAGCCATGGCTATTCCTGCTTCATTTACAATTAGTGGTTCTCCAAATAGTTCTTGGCTTCCTGTAAGGGAAGGTTGACTGACCTCAGGAGTGTATTTATCTAGTTGAGCTTCAATTTCTTCCTCTTGTTGGCGTTCATTGTCCTACATTTCTTTGTATTTTTTTTTTAGAAACTGACATTTGTTTTACTGCTTTCATTCACTTTGACTGCAGCTTCAAATGAGTCATAGTCACCTAATAATTCTTCTTCTTTTCAACAAGGTTTAAAATGTTACAATAGGCCCATGTGATAAAGTTCTCTACGTTGCAGATATGTAAATTATAACTTTATATGATTATTTAGGCTGGGTTTGGAAAGTTTCACTAGGCTTCCTTTACAGGTTCAGACTGAATATTTGCCAGTTGTCTTATCTGGTGTGGCATTGTTTTTGTACGAGTAGTTTTGGGCTATGTCGTACAGTCAAATGTTTTCCAAAGCAGTACTTCTGTTTGGGTAGAATGTGTCAATTAAATTGCTTTTTATAATGTCCAGGCTGTTGGGATCATTTGTGGCTATTCTTTCTATCTCTTGGTAGGATTTCAGTTCTCTTTTTTGCGGTAAAGCTGGACCAAGGTTTAGCCACACTATGCGTTCTGATGTGTCATATAAGGCTATACCTGTTAAACAGTCCACAGCTTCGTAGCATCTACATTCTCTATGGGAGAGCATTTTTATACCGAAGCTGTACAATTTTTGTGACAGTGTTTTGTCAGATGATATGTCATCCCAGAGGTCTGTTAGCTCTGTTATATATCTTGCAACTGCAGTGGAATTGTCTGCAATGTATTGTATGTCTATGTTGTATGTGTTTTTAGGGGATTTGCCTTTTACACTATGTCTAACAGAACACTTCAAGCTATTTACTTGTCCTTTTTTGCAAACTGGTCTAGGGAAGCTAAAGCGACATTGTGTATATTATTTATCTTTGTTTTTATAACTACATTAGCAGTATTTACCACATGTATGTTTTTGGAAGCATAACACTTGTGAATGTAGGTCAATTTGTGTGGTTCCTGAAGGGATGTCGCAGGTAATGTATTTTTCAATAAATTGGAAAACATTGGTTTCAGAATCATGGGAAAATGTTGGCGCATCTTTTATCCAACAAATAGCATGTGGATAAGTGGTGCCCCTCAAGACCTTCACACCTGAAAAGAAGGAGATAAAGACATTAACAAATTCCCACCATAAATAGAACAAAGACTTACAATTAACAAACCTACCTGCCTACCAGCATATTCAGGGTCACAGCAGGCCTGGGCCCATGATAGGCGAACTGCACCAGTCAAGCAACTCAGGCAGCTCGCCAACAAATGTCAAGCGCTCCTACACAAGAAACACAGGACGGATAGCTCACCCTACAAATAACTAAGGTGAGAAAAGAACCCAGTGGGAAGGGAATCGGTCAGAGGGAGGTGGGAGATTCACCCATTAGAGACAGGTATCACAAATCCTCCCTTCTGTAATTGCAAATTCATTATTCAGCACTGGGCAACTATGCATCCAGGGTTCCAGATCCCAGAGCCTTTCAGACACCCCCGGGGATATCAGGTGAGCGTAACAGTACCCTCTTCCTTGAGAAATGGTGGTGGTGCTGTCTGCAACATAGACATTCTCTTTGGTACTTCCCTATAGTGTATTCTCACCCAGTATGTAAAGCTGATGTCAAACACCACTTTGTGATCTGATCGATTGTCCTGGAACAGTTCCTAATCAGTCATGTCAGTCAACCTGTACACTTCCCCCACTGCAATCACTGTCCTCCAAGATCGTCCTGTGTCATCTGTCCCATGCAATGTTATCCTGTCTTCCCCCACTATTAGCATCTCAAGTTCAATTGGGACCACTTTCCCTTCCCTTCAGGCTCATCTAATTAAACTTCTGGCTTGAATATAAACTCATTAGCTAATCCCCATATATTTGCCTGAATCCCTGGAAGCCATGCTATCAATACCTCCACTTCATATTGGAACAGTTCAATGACTGCAGGCACCCCCCTCTGTACTGTGTGCCCACAATATGCCTAGATAATCTCCTTTATGTAATGAATTCCTGGTGTTGAACACACTAGCCACTGGTCTGTAAATGTCATGGCCATTTTGAGCTTACTCATTATGTGCCTTCCCATTATTTTCACTGGTCTCTGTCAGGAATACCGTAGTGGCAAGGCTAAGTCATGCTCCCCTATAGAGAGTGAAAGTTTGTCTGTAAAAGGAACCAAGTCCACCGCCAGAGAATACCTGCGCATTCATGGCATTGTCTGACTTTGGGTAACTTCCTTCCCTGATACAGGATCTAGTTGCCCCCATATCCAAGAGAAAGGAAAATGTCTTGCCACCTATCGTCAACCCTATAAGTGATTCCTCTGCAGGGTTGGGTGTAAACGATAGCATTGAACACATCAGTTCCGACTGTGGGCTGTCCTATTGTGGGTATAATGACATCCCTCTCCGCATGAACGGGTTGCCCCCCACAACAGTGCCCCCCCAACGTCCGAATGGCAGTTGATCCCATGGAGTCTTCAAGTGTCAGTGTCCTATTATCCTGCTGTGCTGCTTGTGGTGGATGCCTGTGTCTCTGCCTCTGTGCTGCAGGTCGTGCATGTGGGTAACGTTGTACGGGTCCCTACATTTGTAGTGCCTGTGTCATAGGCTGAAATGTTTGCATGGACACGTCTTGGGTCTGTGCCTGTTGCTGTGTTTCGTCCTGGCTATAATAGTCAGTCTGGTCGGCCTGGTATGTGGGTTGGTGCGGCATTCCCCCATTCTGTTGTGTCCCACCTCTGCTTCTACATACTCGAGAAATATGCCCTATCTGTCTGCACAACCAACACTATGGTGGTCCTCCCATCTGTATCTAATAGCCCCCCTGAAGCCCCTCTGGTCCTTGCTGCATTTGATGTCCATACCCTTTTCCCCTTGGTGCTCCTCCTCTCCTTATAAACCCTTGGTGCATGTCTCCCCACCCCGCAAAGCCTCACCCTGCTGGTAGCAGTCTGTACTACACATGCTGCACAACTGCTCCTTCCCCGCTGGTTAACATAGACCCTTTCATTGTATATTTGGATATTTTTTTCTGCACTAGTTTTGCGTCTTCCTGTTTTCTGTTCTCACTGTTCTTTCTTGCATTCCCTTGCATTAGCCAACAATAGTGTACTATAGTCAGCTGAATTTCTGACCAAGGACTAACGTTTGGCTTCCATCCCTACTAGTTTCTAAAGCTGATTTTGCACTTGTTCAGGTAACCCCTGACACAATATATGAAAGAAAAAATCCCACTGTTTTGTCCCACAGATCACACATTTCCAACCTCCATTTCTCTTGAATAGCGTGAATATATTGAAGTGGATCCTCGTCCTCCCTCATTATGCATTAGATAATCGCACTAAAGACTGAGGTATCTGGGTACTGTATTCTTAGAGCATGCCATAGAGCCACTTGACAATTATTGAACAGTGCACCATTGTGTGCATCTTCTGTACTGTTACTCTAGGGTAACCAGCTCTTTTCCAATACATCATCTAGCTCATAGATCCATTTCCCAGCCCCAGTAGTCAATGACAGTAACTTACATCTTAAATTGTCTTTGTCCATCTGCTGCCATGGTATGTACTGAGGTCGCCATCCTCCCTGCTCTAACAGTGGACACTGTGTCAATGTTATGCCTCTGCTTTGTCTCCCGATGTCTTTGTTGGCAGCAAATGTTCTTGTCATTTCTCCTTTCCTCTGCCCTGGAAGGTCCCTAAGCGCCTGCTTATATAGGGTAATATTGCTCTTGCTGCACAATATACCTTTAGAACGCTGCAGCCGTTCCCCAATCTTCCCTTAGTCTGTCCATATCTTTGTCGTCTCCGCATACAGTGTTTCTATCTGGGCATGTCCCTCGGGAGTGGCAAGAGGGCCTCTGCTCTTTATCGTTTTCACTCCTCAATATATCATTATCTGACCCTGTGTCCTCATCTATTTTGTCACGGTCCTCCTCGAAGCTAAGCCTCCTGAATACAGTGTCTTCTTGCTGCTTTCCTCCTGATTGGTCTGTACTTCCACGTTTCCCCCTCATTGAGGCATAGACCTTGTTTCTGTCTATCCGTGGGGCAGTCCTGCTACTTTTTCCACTTCTGTCTCGTTCCTTCCTCCTCTATGTCTCCTCTTCCTTGTTATCCCTTGAACGTGCTAAATCCATCTTAATCTCTGCTACCCTTATGGAGTGTCCCTCTTCTTCTCCATGTGTCATCGCACCCTGAGGAGTTATTTGACTTCTACCTTCCTTTTGTCCTTCTTTATTTACGCTTGCCATTCCCTCTCTTCTTCTGCCATTCTTTTTGCTATAGCCGCAACCTCTCTCTGTCTTCTTGTTTCCCTTTCTTCTCACTCTCATGCTTCTATTTTCTGTTTCTCTCTGCACACCATTTTATTTTCTTTCCTCTCTTCCTTTTCTACTTCCTCCATTATTTCTGCCGATTCTTTCACCTCTTCTGTGTCCTTTTTAGTTGCTACTTCCCAGTTCACGCACCCCGCCTCTCCTGCATCCTTCCTGTCCAGTTTAAGCAATATCTGTCCACCTACCCATTCATTGTGGACTATTGGCTCTATTCGCCTTTTGAGGGATAACTTAAATTAGGCCTTAGTGAAGAAAAAATTGCTAGTTCAGAAATCAGGGGGTGGTTAAAAAACATACTCATTACTATGACCATAATGTAGGAAAAAAGAAAAGAGAGTGGAGGTCCAGAATAAAATAAATTAAGACGGACCTGCAACTAGACAGTAGAATAAGTCAAATTAAAAAAGCGAAACAAATTGTCTGAAACAACGACAGGCCCATCTAATATAAAGAGATGCTGAACTTATGTTAGAAACACTTAGAAATAAGAACACTGTCAGCTTTTGGAGAATAATTAATGTGTTGGGTTGCTGTTAGGCCGACATGCAAAATAATTTGTCAGAAGAGGCAGATTGAAAAATGTTACTAAATGAAACTGACCTATTCCCACCTATTGGTAAGACCTTGGAATACTGGTCTGGTGGTTGGAAATAAGAGCTCCATCAGGAAGTTACTCAGGATGTCATAACGAAGGTGAGGGGGAGATAGCTCAGGGGCAACGCGTTTGTCTTGGAAGCACGACAACGCAGCACAACACAGGTTTGAATCCGGATCCCACACTTAGAAATCTCGTGTATGACGTGCATCGTAAAAGAACTATTTTAATAATTATAACTAATTTATAACAGCTCCAGGGCTTCCGGACTGAACATACTGTCCAACAGATTATTTAAGGGTGACCAGTTGTTTGGTCAACTATATTAACTATGTTGTCTAAGCAAATTGTTAGCAAGGAGTGCTTCCCCAACTCCTGGTGTACTTCATTTGATGTACCGGTATATTAAACAGGGTGTGAAAATGGATCCAAAAAAATATCACCCGATTACCATTGTTGATGCTGATAGTCCATACTATTAATCCATCTTGAAAAGTGGGCAGGGGGGCAGACAGTGCGGGGTGGTTTAAAAAAACGCAAATTAGTTTCAGAAAACAACATGTTACACATTTAAACGGATTCGTCTTCAAGTGTTTACAGGGGTTGGCATGGAAAAAGAAATATGGCTCTATCTATGTGCCTTTCATAGATTTGTTGGCGGCTTTCGACTTGGTTAACCAAAATCATTTAGTAACAAAGCTGTATAAATGGGGAATCCCAGTCGGTCTCTTGACACTCATTATAGGCCTACATGAGCATTCCAACATACACGTTAGACTTGATGACGAGGGATCTTTATCCAGGAAAATTGACACAAGAACAGGGTTGAGGCAGGGTTGCATATTGGCTCCCAGCTTTATTAACTTGTATGTTTCAGATATTGAAGAGTATGCCAATCCAGTGACTTTCGTCCCTTCGAAATTGGGCACACTTACGGTTATTTGGCTTGCCTATGCAGACGATTTTTTCAATAGCCTAAAGCTGGGTGACTGTCAAGTCTGATAGGCTGAAGAATTATTTTTAATAGTGATTACCTTTCAAGTTGTAACTTTATATCTACAGATTAATAAAATATGTAATATTTTTTAAAGGAAAAATGAAGTCAGCAAATCGTTTTTAGAAAATGAAATTTGATTTGATGTTTTTCCTTTTGTATTGTATGTTTATGGAATTTGTGATTTAGTGTGGAAATATGAATTGTGTTTTATATTGTTAAAGGTTGAAATTCGTTTTCACAAAATACATTACAAATACATTTATTTCTAGGCTTTTGTAGAGATATTGCAGGTTGGCATATTTTATGATGTGATTGGTGCCAAAGTGGTGCTCCCTCTGTATTTTTCGCTCAGCTCTTCCAGGTAACAACTTTGGGCTTCCTATACATGTTCTGCTTCTTCTTTCCCTCATGAGCAACACAGATAAGAAACACCACTTCTGGAGACTGCAAGGCTCTTAGCTGCCAGGAAGCAGGTCTGTCCTTAAACTCTAAGACTGAGGCAGACGATCACACTGCTCTCTGTGATCGGCCAGAAAGTAGGTCCAGCCGCTCTGGAGGCTCTGGTTAACGCCTTGCCAATACTCTTAGCAAGTGAAAGCTTTGCCGCTGGGACTCTGAAATTCAGAGTGTGCAAAGTAAGTAGTCCATAGTTTGGCTTTGTAGAGGGGAATCCTAATGTTGAGTGATGTTCTTTACAAGCCACATAGGTTTTCGATCATAGACTTAATTTACTGTCATAGCCTTATGGTAGGAAGTTCTAAACTGCGTTCACGATAAAGTCTCCTTTTGCCCCTATTCCCCTATCAACGTTTATTTGGGTAGGAGGCAATAGATGCTAGGAGTTGTAATAACAGCCACAAATCCCTCAGAGAATTCTCACACAAGACTGTTTGCTTGTGCATGAAACCTTGTGCTCAGCTGTCCTGGAGCTGAGACTCTAAGAGGCCTCTTCCAGTTATTCATCGAGTTGAGATCTTGCACGAGACAGAGATCTTAAAAGGCAAAACCCAGTTTAATGCTAAATGTTTGAAGCGCCACCACTTGCCTTTAAAGCATGTGTTTAAAGTTTGCCAAAAACAACGAAATGTGACTATTATGTTTCCTTTTTAAGTGGGAACTGTGCACCAATTTACATTGAAATATTTAATGCCCATTGTGCTATCAAAGTTTGCAGGCTGTGCTGGTTTAACAGCACAGGGCTACTTAATAATAATCATCATAATATGACGTGTTTTATATGGTGTTGCCTGCAGGATTCCACTCAATTGAAGGCGTTGTCATACCAGGTGTTGTAGTAACCCATCTCACTGGGAATCATTGGTACCCTATAAACAGATTTACAGCCCAGAGTTTTAGAAGACGCCAGATTGACATCTCACAGGTCACAGGTCATAGGTCATTTGCGCGCACTTCTAACAATAAGAGCATGAATACATTTGCTTCATAAATTCTGTCAAAGACAAAACATTTTCACAGCTAGGTTTACATACTTAATTTGAAAGTGCTTTTATTTTAGCACGGCTAACGTCTGATATTGCCGAAAATTAAAGTTCTGCAAACAAGATATTATTTTCCACACCTTCTCCCAAATTTATGCAGCTTAATGTAAAAGGTACGGCCATTTGCGAGAGGACAATACGTGGTCGGAATTATCCAAGCTTCTTTTTCTACTCAAAGGTTTATATGAGAGGTCACACGACGGCATTGCATGACGTATTTTTTTTCAATGCCCTGGTAAAGGAACATACAGTATTAATCACTGCAGCCAAAGAAGACACTTCAAAGGACCCCGCCCACCGGTTTATAAAGTAAACAGGGTTTATTATAGTGCTTATCATCGTTCAAAGCCTAGGACCCTATATTTGGCTCCGCTTTTAATGAGTAAACTTTATACAGCTTTTACTTGGATCAGATAAGGCCTCTGCTAGGTCAGTGCGCACACAATAACACACACACGCAAACGTTGGCACACATACGCACACCCTCAGCTCAAAGAAGCAGATGCAGGAATTTGCCAAGTCAGTTGTGAGCCACACCCAGGCTAATCTCTCACTTACATAAATTCCAGGTCATGTTCCTTTGTGATTGCTTATCCTACTAGGGGGGTTGCGCTCCGTCGTATGAGGTTCAACGCTTTCACTGCAATAGTCGAAGTAAAATGCACACATGCTGCTTTCTGCTAAATTACTAATACACATATATATCAGCTATTCATTCAGGAAACAGCATATTATTTGAAGGGAGCTTCTAATTTCAACCCAAAATATAAACATAGCATGTAGAGTGTGAAACCTGTATATTTAACGTAATCCTCGCGCATATCGGCATCAAGCACTTGGGTCCAAAGAGCACATTGTGACATTCAAGTATGCCAAACGCCATCTAATACCTCTTCCTTGAGCACAAAGAGTGAATTAAAACAGGGACACAACCCTGGGATCCGGGGGAGACCATCACAAGCTATATCAAAGAGCATCCGCACATCATGGTAGATGGGGCAAATGGGGAGCAGGTGCAACTTTATCTAGGTCACCTGGCCTAAGCCCCGCCCACCTGGTGCCTTCCTGGTTGCCATTCTTTTTCACCACTTAGCAAGCCCCGCCCACCTGGTAGCTTCCTGCTTGCCGCTCTTTTCCCCTACTTAAGGTGCACTCGAGCCTCTTTTCCTTTGCAGATGGGGAGCAGGTGCAACTGGATCTAGGTCACCTGGGCTAAGCCCCGCCCACCTGGTGCCTTCCTGGTTGCCGCTCTTTTTCCCCACTTAGCAAGCACCGCCACCTGGAGTCTTCCTGCTTGCTGCTCTTTTTCCCTACTGAAGGAGCCCTCCAGCCTCTTTTCCTTTGCAGGTGGGGAGCAGGTGCAAGTGGATCTAGCAACCTGGCCTAAGCCCTGCCTACCTGGTGCCTTCCTGATTGCCACTCTTTTTCCCTAATTATGGAGCCCTCCAGCCTCTTTTCCTTTGTAGGTGGGGAGCAGGTGCAAGTGGATCTAGGCCACCTGGCCTAAGCACCACCTACCTTCTTAGCCCTGCCTCCTCCTTCCTGCTCTTAACTCTTAGATCAAGGGCATTTCTCGCCCGGTCGTCCGAAGTGAAGGGCAGACAAAGAAAAGGTCAATATCTTTTTGGACCTGTTTGGACTAGGAGGACCCAGGGCCCGACCCCCTGCTCAGACAGTAGGTAAGAGGTAAGCATGCACCAACATGTGTTTACTCCCTCTATCCCCACAGGCCATCCACACCCCTTCTGGTCCCCCGTGATGTTCCCTTGTGCCCCTCTTCTCGCACAAAGGTGTTGTCTGTTTTGCTTGATTTTTCTACCCTGCTCCCCTCCCCTCCAGTCTACTTCTGTAGGAGTCTGTCCTGATACATTCTGGTTTCACCATCACCGTCTTGTGGCCAATGCTGGATCTGACTTTTATGGCCTTCATTGATTCAAGGTGCGTCACCCTTTCTCAACTCTCATGCTGGACTTCCTTTGCATCTTGTACTCATGGTGGCCCTGAATTATGCTGTTCCCATCTTCATCTTGTATCCTGGCTTGCAACATTATGTGTTACTACTGACTTCTGCAATTGTATTCGCTCTCCCCTCTTGCTTCTCCACTCTTTTTGACTGCTTACTCTCTGTTCTCTTCTCCTCTCCTTTTCTCCCTTTTCCTATCTCTTCCCATCCTCCCCTTACTTTTTCTATGCACTTACTCTATCAGAATTGCCCCTAGACCTAGCATGATAGCAACCACGTCTGTCTCCTCTCCCCATCTCCTTACTGCCCCCCCCCCCAGCACTATATGAAATGTTGTCAGGCCTAGTATGATAGTCGCTTGTTTTGTTCCTCCCCTCCCTTTCTGCACCCTTCTCCCTCGCCTTTTGTTTTTCTCTGGCTCTACCAGAAATATCGTCAGGCCTAATATGATAGTCACTTGTTTTGTTCCTTGCCTCCCTTTCCGCACCCCTCTCTGTCACCTTTTGTTTTTCTCCAGCTTTACCATTAATGTCATCAGGCCTAGTACTATAGTCGCCTGTCTGTTTCCATTTCCTTCCCACTCTCCCCCTCCCTTCCTTATCTATGTTTTAGCTCTTGCACTATCTGAAATGTCCTCAGGCCAAGTATGATAGTTAATTTCACATCCTTACTGTTTATGGCCTGTAGGAATGTCATTGTATTTTCCCTTGTTTCTTCCCTTGCCTTGAAGCGCTTTCAAACACATTAGGTACAGGTGCTATAAAAATAAACTATCATATCATATCGTATCTCGGGTTTCAAATCAAACGATTGCCAGCTGAGTGTATCTCCAGAGCTATAGGACCTAACCGTTCCTGCAGACCAACAACAGTCAAGAGAAACCAACAAATAAGCACCTCATGATCACCTGCCATCAATCACCTCAAGCTGTGCACATTTTTGGAATACGCAAAAACGAGTGAATTGTTGACTTGGCTACTCGCCTTTCCCAGGTAGATCAGGCAGGAATAGCGCCCAAAACATTTCCATGAATTTTTATAAAATTCCATTAATCCATTAAAATCCTTAATCTCACTCCGCGGCCCCTCATGTCAGGTCTACAAGGTCCCTGCCTAACCTTGCTTCCTACAGGGACAGGTGATCCCTCTGTGTGCACACAATTCACATCCTCAGCAATCACAACATTATCTGAGTTCTTGCGGTTATACCACTCAGAAAGGATTTCATTCATGTTCCCCAGAAGACCACCACATACCAAGCTGCTCTTCCAACCAATGCCCCTTCGCTTCCTAAGTGTGGATTTCTACAGCTAGTATTCCTGGAAGGTCGTCCGAAAAAATGGAACACCCAGCTCTTAAATATTTATTAATAGCGACCAATAGACCACCTCCCCCCCTCCAGAAGGAAGCCACTTGCAGCCCTCATACGGAGGCTGTTGAAATGTAACAAAGCACCCAAGGAGCAGGATTCTTGTAAAACGATTATATGATGACCATTAAGTTCAAAGGAGTCTTTCATATTCTTGAGCAGGTGAGAGAATCCTCTAATATTCGCAGAGTATTTATATCGCAAATTCATCAAAAGAGTTAGTTGGGGTTTAACCACTGGCCGTTTTGAAAAAGACAGCGCTTTCGGCAGCGACGACCAGTCTAATCTAGCAATTTCACTCGTTTTCTTTTACTTTTTAGATTTTTGGTCTTTGCACAATAGAAGTGTCAATATACACTCAATATATGAACTCTATAACTTGACTCTCAGATTCATTTTCCACAAGTTGATCCCCGGAATCCCTTGCTAAAAAAGTTACTCAAAACACCCCCCCCCCTAGTGGGGTTTTAACTTGAGGCTCCCTCTGGGTTGGGGGTCTGCAGTCACCCTGGGACATTCACTTGTTTACTCTCGCCAGGATGAAAAGATTGTAAACCACTCCTAATAACACAACAAATCAAAGTAAGCTGCACTAAATCATTTCTATCTTTTAAAAAAAAATGTTTTATTGGTTAATAAAAATGAAATTTCAACCTTTAACATGAATCCTTTAACATACCGCCCGTGAATTAGGGCTCGTCACAATGTAAGGCATCTTCACGGTCTTTATAGTTCCACTTCTGAGCACTTCGTCATTGAGGTGTGCAGTGATAACATCGTGGCAAAAAAGTCATCTGTAAAATAAATTGCGGCAAATATACTGTGGTTTGACCCGGTAAAGGTGTTCCCATTATACCATTTAAGGGGAGCGGGGAATGCAGGGATGTCCCATGCTCCCCTTAAATGGTATAATGGGACCGGGTTTGCGCAGGGTGTCCCCCGCATCCGTTACATGGATTGTGGTGGCAACACTACAGCCTTTTTGCCGCAATGATTTGTGTAAACGGCCATTTTTGACGTGGTTTTACCACATGGAACCGTCATTGACACGTTTTCCAAGCTATCATGTTCACCTCCTGCAATTGAACTTTCATGCACGCTTAAATGTGCATTCACCGTCAGGGGTGGAATAGGAACCAAAAGAGGCCCTGGAAATATGTTTGGCAAACCAAAAGAGGCCCTGGAAATAATTTTCAAAGTGGCCCCATATTACACATTTTCGGGAGGTCCAAACCCTTTTCCTATGAGAAAATATGGAAATAACACACAAAAGAGGCCCCGGGTGCAGAGGCCCACTGGGAAATCTCCATAGTTCCCTATAGGCCAGTCCACCCCTGTTCACTGTATCTCAAGAGGAGGCCCCTTTGTCAGATTCATTTTTCAGCAAGTTGGGCAAAATATCGCCTTCTGGGGCTCCACCCTTGTTCTCTGGGGATGTGTGGAATTTCTTCTTCATTCTCCTCCTAGATCTTTTATTGGGCTTAATCATGAGCTGGATAGCTGGCTCTTTATTGCCTTCACCAAATGTCACCACACGTGTTTCAACTTGTGCCTTTTTTCTTGCTGGTGGCACAATCCCCTTCTCTAGCTTACCAGCATGGCTCTCCTGGAGGGTCATATGTGATGTTACCTAAGCAAATTCTAGAGTGGTACATTTCATCATTACCAAAATGCTGAAAAATAAAGATGATTTTATTTTATTTGGGGGTCCCCCCAAATCCCTGTTTTTCTACCCTTATAACCCCACCCCTTTCCTGACCCATTTTAACCCTGTACCCCATTACCTTATATACATTTATTTATTTATATTTTCAGCATTTTTCGGTATTTTGGTCGTGATGAAAGGTACTACTCTCAGATTTGCTTCGTTAAAATGACTCAGTACCTCCTGGAGGGTGAGAAATTGTGGGAGCCTGCGTAGGCCGGGGTGGGGGAGAAGAGGGAGAGTGCAGGCCACTGTTGTCAGCTTGTGTGGGCTGATGAAGACTGAAGCGCGCAAACGGTGGCCCACAACAGGGATGCTCGCAAAACGTGACTTGGCCCTGTTCTTTAAGAAAGAACCTGCTTTGCATCTACAAGGAAACACACAGTGATCAATACGCACCAACACTCAAAGCAGTAGAGTGCTGGCCACTTCCAACAGCTTCCGCTACCTGCATCCCAGTTGGGGTAGTTTCTTCGACCACACGTCCCTTGCGTTAGGGGACCGTTAGGGGACCTCAGAATCGGGCTGTTGGGTAATTATCCACTACCGCCCGACTCGTAATGACCCCCATAGACTTGTTTCATCCACTATATGCAAACTAGTCAAAAACCTTGTTCATTGTTATACTTCTCTGTTGCAAGGCACATACATGGAAAAAGACATAGGGCATGATTTGCAAAAGCATTTTACGATGGCGCAATCCCATTGAAAAACACTGTAAATCAGGCCTATATTCAATAATGTAGATCTCACCTATTAGTTCTGAGTCATGCAATGCAATATATGCAATGTACCTTAACATAAATGTTTTCATACATATTTCAACCACATTGGGAATTTAGCACTATTACCTGTTCGCAATGGGAGCCATACTGTTCTGGTAAACACAAACATATCAAAGAGCAATCACAGCAAATGATGAAACTATCTCATTCCCACATTTTCACCGACGACCGAAACATAATTGAGTGCTGTTCAAAACAACAATATCTTCTTATCAACGGGGAAGTTTCTCATGCATAATCTAATAGAGAATAATAGAAAAATAAAGAGAAAATAAGGCTCAGATATCATTTTCTCTGATTCATTTTAGGTTTGCAAAAATGTGTAACCCAAAATATTCGAGAATCTACCTTATGAAAATCATAAAGGCCCACCACGTTTATAGGAATAAGTGAGGTGTGTCCATCTTTTCCCCACTGATGCAGTAGAAGTAGCACACGCCATAAGGGATACCAGAGGGGACCCCTAGGAAGATTACACGCCAAGGGTTGGGTGAAGAGCGGGCACAAGGCCCACTCCAAACAATAGGATTCAAAGGTAGAAGGGGAGTCTAGGGGGAGGCCTCGAAACCCCACTATTCCAGAACCCAGGGGACCCCTGCAGAGGGAACCAACTGCAGTAACAAGACATATGTCCTGGGGCAAGCAATCATGGCACTGGTTTTTATGGATTCACCCTAAGAATGGCGGCTGAACAGGTGAATGTGTGTCCCGGATCTAGATCTAGTTTGGCTGTGGTTGAGGACTCAGAGTAGAGAAGACACGAGCCGACGAACCAGCAAGCTCCGGGACACCTGAAGCAGCAACAAACAATGACCCACGAGGCAGAAGACAAAGCATTTACAAAGATGATGGTGGGATAAATGAAGAACCAAACCAGGGTTGCATGTCAGCTCAGGGGAGCACGAAGGGACAGCCAGCGAGCAAGAAATAGCAGGAGGTCACTTAGAACCTGTCAGAAATGGAGGTGAGGCAGACCAGCAGCAGGTCACTTGATTTCCAGGCCAGGAAGACTCCCCACCTTAAGGCTCCCGGACAAGAAGGATTTGCCAGGGAAGTAGGGTTGGAGACCAGGAAGTTGTACCATAAAAGAATAGACAATCCATCCAGCTTTGAAGGAGAGGAAGATCCCAGGATGATTTTCCATCATCAGGGAACAAGCAGGGATCAAGGAAAAAGGAGTCAGGGTCCAGCAGTATGGCCACACCAGGATCCTTAACATAAACCCTTCTCTAGCAGCAATCACCTAGGAGTTCAGGCAAAACTTCACAGGGTCTTCCACTGATAATAGATTCATCTGGGGTCTGGCCTAAGCCAACCCAACAATCACATCACAGGCAAACACACAAAGAGTTTAGCGGCCAGCCAATCTGGCTGACTCTAAAAACTGCTAAAATTACAGTCTATGCCACTTAAAACTACTAGCAATGGTGTCCATGCAAGCTCAGGATGGCCTCATGGCAGCATATCAGCCATTTTGTTCATGCCTCACGGATCACATAGACAAAGGGATGGGGCAAAATAAAATGGCTGGGATCAGGTCTTAAAATATGCACTGGAATTACAATGGCTACCCAATAGGAGGGTTTGGCAAATTAATGCAGTAGAAGTGGCTGCGACTGTTGAGTAGCCAAAACTAAATTACAGATGCCACCAGCCTGTTTCAAAAACACACTTCCAGGGTGACCTGGTCTCCCTGGTTCCAAAGCACTGTGCTGGTAGCCATATGTGTTACTAAGGGTAGCACATCAGGAAACGGGTTGCAGTGGCAGAAGTGCATTTGCTGATAAATGAAAGGTCAACACAAGAGGGAAATCAGAAAATGCTTAATGGGCTCGGAAGGTTAGGTACACAGTTTCCCGGGAAATACAATTCTGGCCTAACAGATATAGACACCGCCCAGAAGAGCATGTGTGATAAAGTCACCTGCTCTTACTCTATGTTGGACACAGGCTTGCAGCTCTCTTTGAGAAAGCAGACATTGAAAAGCGAGCTGGGGCGTTGAAATGCAAATGTGCCATTGCAATGCTGATTACCAAACATTAACACTTAAAGAAGCTGCAACAGATCAGAGATTAGAGTCTCTGCCACATACAGTGATCACTGATGGAGGCTGCTGTTGGAACACTGTATTGCAAAAGCTCTACCTACAGAAAAGTAACCGTAGTTGTTGCAAGTGTGAAGAAGGCTGAAATTTACCAACTCTTCATCAACATGTTGGGTTGCCAGCCCCCCAACAGATGTGGCCACAACCACCTCAGTCACGATGAAAGGCACAGTTCACAAAGGACATGGTTAGGAGTTGAGGGGGTTATAGGATAAGTAACAGACACAGTGGGCGACAAGAAATACAGCAGAGTAACATAGCTTGGGGTGTCCCCACTTCCAACCATAATTGCTATTTCATTGGCTCACGTCGTAGTTTATGATTGACTAGCAGTGTAACGTTATCCAACGTGGTACATGTTAACGATGTATTTCGTATGGAAGAATACTTTTTTTTTAAGTGCCTGGCTCCCCTGTTACTTGGCACAAGCGCTATAAATCTGGACGTGACATTTTTACACACTGTACACAAATGAGCTATCTTTGCTTTCTCTTTTTGTTTCTCGTTATCAGATAACATTTATTGCCCTTTTTCGGCTAATGGCGAACTTTGAATAATATTGCAATGTCAGCATAAATGACAAATACCCATTTGTGCTGAAATCATGACCCTCCTGCTAATTTATGGCGCAGTAACTGCAAGTTAAAGGGCCACTGTTTAGACAGGTATGTTTGCCTGAGGATGAAGCATGCTTAGGAAGGTTTTGCTTGCACAGTCTTTCATTGTATTCCAGTTCAGCAGGGCACAGCAGTTCCCTGCACATTCTTAGTAAAGGCATTGAAAATATGTATTGCAAATAATTATAGTTTTTACATTTTGCATATATTCCAGTACAGTTTGTGAATTATTTATATAGCTCTATCAGTCCCATTTTGACTCATTTTAGTTTGGGCTTTTAGCTCCAATAATGTGCTTATTTCCCCACCCATTGACTGCCCATGGCCATGCTAATCCCTATGGCCATTTCCACCCAGTTTCTGCCCCTGGCTGCCCAAAACAACTCCCAATGTGAACTCTCTCAGCTCGCTTTAAACAAGGCTTACCATCAAACTTTGCACTCAAAGTGCCCGATTCATGGAAAAGGGTGCATTGATCCCACAAGGGCCACGCGCAGAGAACGACACTGCACGAGCCTGCGCACATAGCGGCCTGGAAAGAACTCATAGGATCCCTGTCTCATCCCTCGGATGATAAGCCCCCATGAAGGAAATAAACCCAGGGCACCTGATCCCACGATCAATGTCATCGAACCCCAAGAGCAACCGGCCTTCACCTCACCAAGTTCCTTCTAGCTCTAACCCCCTCTCCCCCCCTATCACCAGCTAACCTGATCCCCCCTGAACGGACATTCTGGGCCACCGTAACGAATGAAACACTCGGAGACAGTTACTGTTGAATTGTTAATTTGTTAGTTATTAATGTTAATGTTAATATGGATGTTCTCCCACGAAATACACACCATCCTTAATGATGTATATCTCTATGCCAAACTACGGCAACAACATTGTTAAATGCCAATAAACAATTTTAAAAATAAATAAGTAGATCTGCACGCTCTGGGTATTCATGGATCCAAATGTGCATTTCTAGCAGACACGCAAAGGGAATCGAGCTGCGTGAGCAACGCCCACAACATGCCCCCACGCAAACCAAAAACATAGCCAAACACCAACCTTTCCGCATAGCTCCGTGTCCACCTCGGACACAACATCCAGCACCCAAACTACTCTGTGCAAGGTTCCACGTAAGTAACAGCTGCATCCCAGCTACTCTGCGTGAGGTTGTACGTAAGGAATGGCTGCACCTCAGATACTCCTCGTATGGTCCCACGTAAGTAACGGCTGCACCCCAGCTACTCTGTGCGAGGTGCCACCTAAGTAACGGCTGCACCCCAGTTACTCTGCACAAGGTCCCACAAACTAATGGCTGCACCCCTGTGAACCTCCCCCCTACTCCCACCGCACACAAAGTGCTGGCACATGCTCCAGCTGCACATCAGTCCCCTCAGGTGCAGACACCACCCACCAGCTCCCATGAACACCCCCTCACCTCTGCCACTACACCAGACAGCCCCCTCAAGTCCTGACACCACCCACCAGCCCCCCTCACCTCTGTCACTACCGCAGGCAGCCCCCTCAAGTCCTCACATCATCCACCAGCCCCCCTCACCAATGTCACTACCCCAGGCAGCCCTCAAACCACCAAGCAGCCCCCCTCACCTCCAACACTACACCAGGCAGCCTTCACACCACCCACCAGACCCCCCACCTCTGCCACTACCCTAGGCAGCCCCCTCAAGTCCTGACACCACCCACCATCCTCCCTCACCTCCACCCATACTCCAGGCAGCCACCTCAAGTCCTGACACCACCCACCAGCCCCCCTCACCTACGCCTCTACCCCAGGCAGCCCTCTCAAGTTCTGACAACACCCATCAGGCCCGCTCACCTCTGCCACTATCCCAGGCAGCCCCCTCAACACCTGACACCACACACCAGCCCCCTCACTTCCGTCACTACCACAGGCAGCCCCCTCAAGTCCTGGCACCACCCATCAGCCCCACTTACCTCTGCCACTACCCCAGGAAGCCAACCCACCAACCACCAGCCCCGTAACCTCCGTCACTACCCAAGGCAGCCCTCACACCACTCACCAGCCCTCCTCAACCTCTGGCACTAATCTAGGCAGCCCCCTCAAGTCCTGACACCGCCCACCGGTCTCCCTCGCTTATGCCACTACCACAAGCAGCCCCCAGACCACCCACCAGGCCCCCCTAATCCCTGACACCAACCCAGCCTGGCCCTGCCACACTACGTACCTCATGTGTACTAGCCTGCCACCAACTCGAAGCACACTGGCCACATACCCACCCATACACCCACAACTGGGTGCACTGATGCAGAATGCAGGTCTCTTAGCTAATCACAGGATTCCTTGGTACATCACAACCAGTGGCAGAGCTACAGGACAGCTGAATTTAGCAGCAGCTACACAGTGAAACCACCACGTACATGTCACACAGTACACAAAGTGATGCAATGCGATGTATCATTGTGCACATTCCCACAGGTGTCTTCTTTTCAGAAATGTATGGGGTTTCCTGTTTTCCTTGGTGGCTGCAACATCCCAGGAATAAATCTGTTGGTTGTCCACAAGACCAAAAACCTAAAAAATGTCCTCTTCCCAGACCCTTTGATATACCAGTGGTTTAGCCTTTTCCCTTTGTGCCAAGGTAGGTGCACCCACAATGTGAGGAACCGTTTTTGTTGGGACACCTGTGGGAACGTGGGAAAGTAGGACATGTGTTGTTGCCGGGGTGTTTCAGTGGTTTTCTGGTGGCAAATGTCTGAAAATTCTGTTTTTTCCCCTACATTTCAGACTTTGCCAGGCCTTGTGGGTAAAAAATTCTATGGCGATTCGCAAAAGTCAGAGCTCCTTGCATTCCCATGGGTGTCTTCTTTTCAGAATTGCTTGGGATTCCCGGTTTACCTTAGTGGCTGCAACACCCCCTGGCCAAGTCTGTGGACTGTCCACAAGACTAAAAACCTAAAAATGTCCTCTTCCCAGACCCTTTGTTACACCAGCGGTTGAGCCTTTTCCTTTTGCGCCCAGGTAAGTCCACCCACAAATGTGAGGTACTATTTTTGTCGAGACACCTCTGGAAACATGAGAAGGTAGGACATATGTTGTTGACAGCCTGTTTCGGTGCTTTCCTGCTGGCAAATGTCTGAAAATTCAGTTTTTCCCCTGCATTTTGGACTTTGCAGGGCCTTGTGGGTAATACATTCTAGGGCAACTTGGGAAAATCAGACCTCTTTGGATTCCCACGAATGCCTTCTTTTTAGAAATGCATGGGCTTCCCTGTTTTCCTTGGTCACTGTGACACCCCAGGACCAAATCTGTGGGTTGTCCAGATGACCAAATCCAGAATTCCCCAGACCGTTTGATGTACCAGTGGTTTCGCCTTTTCCCTTTGCGCCCAGGTTAGCGCTCCAACACGTGTGAGGCACCATTTATATCGGGACACTTGTGGGAATGTGGGAAGGTAGGATATTTGGAGCTGCGTGGCTGAGGTGCGTGGCAGTTCCAGGCAGAGCAGAGCAGAGCAGAGCTGTCCACGTCGTTGTGCTACAGGAAGTAGCTTTTCATACACACCATACCGCGGAGCGGTGTAGCGGAGCTGCGTGGCTGAGGTGCGTGGCAGTTCCAGGCAGAGCAGAGCAGAGCAGAGCTGTCCACGTCGTTGTGCTACAGGAAGTAGCTTTTCATACACACCATACCGCGGAGCGGTGTAGCGGAGCTGCGTGGCTGAGGTGCGTGGCAGTTCCAGGCAGAGCAGAGCAGAGCTGTCCACGTCGTTGTGCTACAGGAAGTAGCTTTTCATACACACCATACCGCGGAGCGGTGTAGCGGAGCTGCGTGGCTGAGGTGTGTGGCAGTCTGCCGCAGTCCACTGCAAACGCGCAGTAAACGCACTCCAATGGAACCGGAGGTGCGTCCAACAAACGCCGACACGGAGGGGAGGAGAAGGCAAAAAACTACGACGGCGTCCATCGCACCCATTGAGCCGGGCAGTGCAACACGCAGGAGAAGTAAGTCGGCCTCCCTACTGAAAGGACTGGGGGGGGGGGTGCATTCCATCAGGGGATACCTTACCCCCAGTGCTAATCAGACTGTGTTTGGCGCCACAACTGCGACATTACAATCGCAGGGGGAGAGGGGAGAGAAGGACACTTGCATCCCTCTCATCCCATCTGAGTCACTGGATGCGGTAAATACTGCAAATCTAAATCTACCAGCCCAACGCGATCAGACCCACCTCTCAGAAACTTGCCAGCCCAATGACCTGCAGCCCGCAAATGCGCGGGACCAGGGAAGGGGAGGGCAACAGGTAACAGGGCAAAGGCACGCAGAACTATCACAGGGACTGAGACAGGAACAGGGACAGGAGCCGGGGGTTGAACGAGCTGACATTTTTCCACACACAGACTCAAACCTAAAAGATGTCCCGTACCACAGAATGGGAGGAGCAATGTCAACCAATTCAGCAACTGTATCAGACAAGAGTTTGGGTCCAACTAACACTATGCGTATCCAAGCAATGTTCCATGAAGACGAACAAAGAACTAATAACAACCTCAAGCGGGGGGATAACGCTAGTGTTACTATCTGCGACTCCATCGAGATAGAAATCGAACAAAAAGGACTGCCAAATGCATATAACGCAGAGATGATTTCAGAATCAGACAAAGAGAACGTTGAGAGCAATATCTCATCGGACGAGGACTCGGAGGGCTCCAACAAAGAAACTGACGCGGAACAGGAAAAATTACTAGGAGGAATGGCGAAAACTAAAGAAAGACCTAAAATGAATACCACTTCAAACCCAGGGCTCCAAAATCAAAAAAAAAGGGGAGACGAGGAATCAGCTAAATTGATCCAACAGGGGCTACGGACACCAAGGAAAGAGCTCAAAAAACCAGGACGACGGCCACGAGGACGTTATAATCCACCTTCGTCCCAGCTACTAAAAGTTTTTCTTACTCAGCAACCTAAAAGAAAACCGAGTATAGAGACCGAGATCTCGGATGCAGAAATGCTTGAAATCGCGGCTGACTCTCAGCCTGCCCAAAAACAAAGAAGAACGGATCTAGATATAAGGCCGACAGACAAAAACGAGCTTGCGGAACAATCTCAACCTCACAGGGCTCAGTCAGTAAGAAAAACACCCGGCCCAGATCCTGATAACCTAACTGAAAGAATCACCCCGAAGAACCAAACAAGGACTACCGGTGTCCTAAACATAATCAATTTGGACAGTATCCGATCTATAAGTCCTCCAAGGAAAAGACCCGCGCCCACCGAAGAGACAACAATCCATGAAGAAGGACAGGATGAGGAGGTCAGGGAAGTGAAATCTCCAAATAATTCAATGGATGTAACACTGTTAGATCCCCAAAATAAAGAAGACAGATGGCCCTGGACTAAGCCCCACTTAACAAAGATCCAAGAAAAGGACCATCCAAACGTCAAACAAGGGCGGCAGGGTGTCGATAGCAAAACCTATGAGAATGAGAGGGCGACTTTTAGAAAAGGGGGAACCCCAGATAGACCGCTGGGGGCGATTGGAGTAAGTCCCGCACTGGAACTTCGAACATCGCCAAAAAGACCGGAAAAATTGCTTACCCCCCCAAAAAAGAGACGCCTTAGCGAAATTGCAGCCTCACTACAAAAGGACTCGCCCAATAAGAAGCCGGATATGATTGCTATTATGTCAGCCATGACCGTAGTTCTAGCACCTTTCTGCAAACTATACGAAGCAATCAAGGAAAATGTACAAAACAATACAGCAATCTTATCGAATGCGATGGACAAACTTACCCTCATAGAGACTCGCCTCTCGCCAATAAATCAAAAAACTCCTAACCTGGATAACACCTTTGACTCCAAACGCAACACGATACCATCATTAAGCGACCCCACATGTACACTGTTCACAAAAAAGGGATCAAACCCAGGGATTTCACAAGAAGTTGAGAACCAAAAAACACAGTGGGAAAAAAAAATTGAAGCCCTGGAAAGAAAGATCGAAAAGCTTGAAATGCTAAATAAACACCTTGAGACTCCACTATTGAATACTGCTTCTGTGTGGGGTGAAAGGGGAGATCTTCATAAAAATCACGAACCCATCACGTTGCTCTTAAACTCAAAACAACAGAAACAAGGGCCCAATGGGGCTAAGCCAACAAAACCACAGTTACCAGAAAAAGAGCGGAGAAACATGAAATCTAACTCACAAAAGCAAACTCTGACTTCAATGGAAATGACCACCGTATTGCCGATAAAGAGCCCTATGGATCTACAACAAGAGATAAAAATCCGAGAATCCACAAGAGGCTCCCCAAGATCACCGAAAACAATGGAAGAGTTCCTACAATGTGCAGAGGCAATGAACATCTCAATCTATTCTGATGATGGTTCAAATATAATATCGGATTCATCTATAAAAGAGGCCCAAATAAAGAAACTAACAAGCAAGGCTGATACCACTTCCCGGAACGCGAAAGCGTCGGATGGGGGTCCCAACAAAAGGGAGACCAGAGCATCCTCCGAGAACCTGGACCAAAGAGCAAATGAACCAATGACATATAGTCAGGCGCTCAGATTAAGAACCAGCCCACGGACAACGAGAAAGAGAAAAGAGGAGACGCAGAGAACTCCAAATCGACAAACCAATTATGAAGAAATCAATGTCCGGGAAAACACCTCAACTAAACCAAATAAGATTATTCGAGTCTTTAAACTGGAACAAATTCGACCAGAGAGATACTCACTCATCTTAAATAGATCGTCAATACTACAAATCATAAAGAAAGTTAAAACGTTGAAAAGAATTACTTCGGACGATCTGATATTAGTGGAACCCTATCACAGGGAAAAAAAAGCAAAAGCTTTCATTCACCTAAAAGCAGAGACCGTTGCTTATATCAACGAATCAGCATATCAAGAGCTGCACCAAATGGGGTTTCACTTGTGGGAAATAAAAAGTAGCGCATACAGCCGAGACATCAAGGAGGACAAGACACAAACACGCAACAGCCAGTATCCCTTCAGATCCCGATTTGACAATCGAAACTGGGCTCAGAAAACTCCCCGCTCGCAAAACGTTCAAGCATATCTTGACCACCGAAGATTTCTAGATAGAGATCGAAGAGACCAATCGCCAATCAAAGAAAGAACAAGGACTCACCCAACAGGTTATAAGAACATACAAGAAAAAACGGGACACTCCAGACAACCAGAAAAAAGGTTAAAAGAACAAGAAACTCCTACCCCTCCGCGAAGTAACTACAACAAGAAAGCCTCGGGGGAAGACACACACACCCGTCAATCCTCCACAGAAAAAGGAGAGTCAGAATCGCAAAGAAGGGGACCATGGAACTGGATCTCATCAAGATGGACAAAAAAACAAGCAAAATAGCAATCATCGAGGGTGGGGGTCCGTGCAAACAACTCCAAAGACACAACACTCGACCACCCCACAGCGACCTCTTTTTCTCTTGCCTCTTGGAACACGAGAGGCCATATGCATTTGACAATGGTAGGAGACGTCAATCTAAATCAATTCGACATACTATGTTTACAAGAAACGTGGCTCTCAATACTACCAAGTCTGGATGGGTACTCGGTCGCAATCTCTCCGGCAGTAAAAGGCCTATTCGGCCGGCCGTCATCAGGATTGTTAACTGCCATAAAATCTAGCTCGGGCCTAACAGAACCCAAAATCTGGAAACAATCCTACGAAACACTGGTAGCGCTGACTTCCCACTCCCACAGAAAGGCTAAGATGGAAAATGTTTTCCAAAAGACTGTAGCAATACTCAACTGCTACTGGAATCCACAAAGAATGTCCATCAAAACTTTCTGCGACAATATGACTATGGTGATCGATCATCTATATGCAGAATTTGAAAAAATTGAAATCATAGTCTGTGGTGACTTTAATGCCAAATGCATTCAAGTAACGAAGGATCAAGCTTGCTCTAAATCGCAGCGACAGTGGGAAGACGCCGCCTCTAAAAGAGGAAAGGCATGGAACAAGGTCATGACATCGCGACACATTCAAAATGTGGCGACGCTTTTCCCTTCCCAAAATAATATTCCAACATGGGAACGCATGAGCTCCAAAGCAACATTAGACCACATTTTTGTATCGTCTGGCCTTATCCAAGATTTAAAAAGCTTTCAAGTCCAGAAAACGGTGAATAGTGACCACAACTTATTGAGAGCGGATTGGGACATTCCCCACACTAAACCTAAAACATACGACTGGGAGACAGAAATAAACAGACAACAAACGCGACTCAGACTGACTGAACGCGATATTGACAAAATCAAAAGTTCTTGGGACCAAAGCCTCAACAAAATCGGCAAAAAAGACACTGAGGAAAGACCTAATTACTTGCCGCTATTACTTCCCTTTCACAAGAAAAACGCAAATGGAACTAAGAAGATAACAAATAATATGCACACCAATATTAAAGAGCTGGTACAAAAAAGACAGATTATCCGCAGATTACTAAGATGTGCGAAGAAAACAAACAATACAGAAGACTGGACTAGTTGGCAACTGGAAGCAAAAAAGTATAAAACCTGGCTTAAACAGAACAGGGCCAGTCGCTACCAAAATGATGCCGAACAGATGATGTCTGCACTACAATCAAAAAAATCTAGTCAACTCTGGTCATTGATAAAAGACAACAACTCTGCCAAGAGTTTGACTTTTACAAATGCAGTCCCAGAGGAAACCTGGATTCAATACTATACGACCCAATTCAAAAGCCCCCCAGAAAACTCGAATGGGGTTACCCTACTCCCAGACACTGTTTGGGTCGACTTATCAAATCCGGAAGACATCGAAACGGCCATCAGAAAACTAAAAACCTCCAGAGCCCCAGGTCCCGATGGTCTGACCAATGTAGACTTAAAGATCTCCCCCCCTAAATGGGCCGCGGTAATCAGCGACATCTTTGACATCTGTGGCCGAACGAAGAAGATCCCAGAATCCTGGCAAAGAACCGTCATTGTTCCAATTTACAAAAAAGGACCAAGACAGGACCCGGCCAGCTACAGACCCATAGCGTTGCTAGATATCCTGAGTAAATTATATGCCACTCGCCTTTTGGCCCATTTTCGGATCTGGGAGAAAAACAGCGAGGCCAATGACCACTTCCAAACGGGCTTTCAGAAACATGGTGCCACGACCATCAGCCTTTTCACTTTGAACATCTTGAAAGCCAAAGTGAAAGAAGGAGCACCCAAAGTCTACCTGGCTTTCGTGGACCTCTCGAAAGCCTTTGACAAGATCGACAGAGCCAGGCTATGGGCAAAGCTGCAAAGCTGGAAATGCCCGATGAAAATATTAGAGCCCATTATGGCACTTAACACGGATATAAAGATGAGAGTAAGACTCAATCAACAGGGGGATCTGTCAGAAGAAATACCTGTGAACAGAGGAGTGAAGCAGGGCTGCCCGTTCGCGCCAGCGCTTTTTATCGCCTTTTTAGGCGACTATCAGCACTCTGAAACAAAGATCCGAGCGTTCCCTCCAAAAGTTGGGAAAGTCAAGATCCCTCGTCTACTGTACGCGGACGATATTATCATCATTGATCAAACCAAAGTGGGTCTCCAACGCAAACTATCTAACCTGCAAAACTACATGGAGGACAATTTGCTAGAAACAAACAAATCCAAAACAAAAATCTTGGTATTGGAGAAACTGAAGGCAAAGAGAACTTCTAAGCCCAATATTTACCTTGACAATGAACACATCGAAGTGGTCACCAACTTTAAATACTTGGGGACACAACTGGACACTTCCAAAACAGACCTTAGTTTTCAAACTCAACTGTGGGCAAAAGTAAAATGCCTAACGGCTCAAATAAGGGTGATCGACCGTAAGTTCGGAAAGTTCTCCCTGTTACCAGCCATCCTGTTCTATAAAACGAAAGTAGTCCCATCTCTGACATATGGAGCAGAAGCTTCGCTGTATCTTCCTCCGCAAATCTGGAACAAATTGGAAGGATATGTGTGGAAAACGTTGCTGGGTCTCCCCAAGTCTACTGCAATAGCTGCCATCAGAAGGGAACTAGGACTGGTTTCTTTAACATCCTTGGTAAACCAAAGTGCGATGCGCTTATATAGTAAAATCATCTCTGCGGATACTTTACCGATTCTAAACATTATTCACGCAGAAATTTCAACTGGCAATTGTCTCGCACTAAAAAACTGGGTCAACAGGAGACTAGAAGATCTTGAAATGATCAAATGTTCCCAGACGGAGCTAAAGGAAAACCCAGATCGTATCAAAACTAAAATGGAAGACATGGATTAGATTACCACAATAGAGCAGGCATCTAACAACAAACTATTGAGTCATCTACCACCCTCTTTTAACAAGCTGAAAAAACCCCTAAGTTACTGTGCTAAATTTCCGGAAAAAAAACTGAGAAACGTGATTATGAGAGCCCGCTTTAACCTGCTACCAACCAGAGAGATATTGGCCCTCAGAAATCAGGGTTCTGTAACACTCTGTCGTCTCTGTAAAAGCCCAAACACAACTGAAACACTAAAACATCTGATAATGGATTGCATCGCCATGAATGACATAAGAAATGTCTATCTACTCCCTTTGTCTGAGAGATTGTGGTTTTTGCAGAAAAACGACATATGGAATAGACTAATCTCCGGGGAGACTACCAAATGGTCTCAGGCACTATCTAAACTGATCGATTTAGTCTTTGCAAAAATCATGCAGACTAATGCCAATGAGTCCGGTGAAACCACCTCCGCTTTGGCTTGAACAATGGCGGAATGCTTACCTTTTCTTCTTTTCCTCTCTCTTCTCTTCTTTCCTTCTGCTGATCCCTGAAGAGTTTCGCCCTGGTCGGATCTGTTACTGTTTTCGTTGACAAAACTCAGTTTTAACTGTGTAAAGTTCAATAAAAAAAAAAAAAAAAAAAAAAAAAAAAAATAACACTTTCATACATGTCCTACTGTACTTTGTTACACAATCCTTTCTTTTCCCAAATGTGACCTACATTTAGTTGACGTCTTAGGCACTGTACACTTCTTCAACCTGCGTATGTCACCTATCCTTCAAAAGGTCTGCCTGTGCTCTTATATGTTACCATTCTTCACCACATTCCTTATTTTCAAATGCTAAATATGTCTGTTTAGGCCGTCAGCATAAAAATCCTGTGTTCCATTGCTCTGTTTTTGGCTTGTGGTATTGCTTTTGTTGTGAAACATTACGTAAAATGTGTGCTTTCCTAACTAGAACAGTTGGGGGATTGTAGCGATGCACTGATTTTCTCAATATTCACAGAAGTCATTACCTTACAAGTCCAAACATGTCCAGCATATACCTTTTTTCTGTCATTCGTCTGTTTTTTCCCAAACTATGGGAATTTTAGCAACATAGTTGTTGCCTGACTTGCACAAAAGACCCATTCCTGGACTTGTAATTTTGTCTACTTTTCATGAATGTATGTCAGTCTGTCTTCCCATTCAGCTTTACTACCCTCCTCTTCCATTCTGTCAAGCATGTCCTATTGAAACAACAGGGAAAATCACCTAGGTCTCATAAAAACTGATGGTAACCTTATCAAAAATAGCAAACCATTTGTTCTTAGCCGCTACAAGGAAATAAACCACTGGCTTCTTTGTACAGCATTTTCTTTTTAGCATGTTCGGAAAAAACACAAAATGTAGTCACTTTTTTGTTATTTTCTCAAGCCCCCCTATAGCAAACTAGGAATCCACGTGGGAAGAAAAGGGTGCAAATTTGGCCGGGATATAATTTGTAATAAAAAAGTTACAACGGATTGAATGCAACATACCGAAATGTCCAAAAAAGGGCTCAGCACTGGGAGCGAAAACCCTCATGAGTTAAGGGGTTAAGACTGACCAAATTATCTGACATGTGCAGTGTGATCTTGGTTAGGTGGCATGCCCTAAATGAGGGGCGACACACTATTTACTTCCAATTAGTAAGTATCAAGAGAGAAAAGAATAAGTGTGAGTTGGCGAATGCAATGAAATGTTGTGTGTGGCTGCATTTTGGTGGCACCTGTCACTTCTGGCAAACATGTAAAAATGTCACTTTGCATGGCTGTATGTTGCCAATTGATATTTGTTAGCATGAATGTTGTGTCAACATGTTAAACATTCATAGCACCATGTGGTCATTTAGAACATCTCCTGGCGACTGTGTTCTTACGATGCAAACACGGGTTGTAGCCCTCATAAAACAAGGGTAGACCAAGCAGGATCCTAGTAATATGCAGAACAGCAGTGTCAAAGATATTGACTTAGAACGTGCAGGACAATGCTAGTAATTTGCAGGACAGCAGTGACAAAGGTACTGACTTAGAACGTGCAGGACAATGCTAGCAATATGCAGGACAGCAGTGACAAAGGTACTGACTTAGAACATGCAGGACAATGCTAGCAATATGCAGGACAGCAATGACGAAAGTACTGACTTAGAACATGCAGAACAATGCTAGCAATATGCAGGACAGCAGTGATGAAAGTACTGACTTAGAACATGAAGGACAGCAGTGACAAAAGTATTGACCTAGAACAATAGGACAATGCTAGTAATATGCAGGACAGCAGTGAGAAAAGTATTGGCTTAGAACATGAAGGACAGCAGTGACAAAAGTATTGACCTAGAACAATAGGACAATGCTAGTAATATGCAGGACAGCCGTGAGAAAAGTATTGGCTTAGAACATGAAGGACAGCAGTGACAAATGTATTGGCTTCGAACATGAAGGACAGCAGTGACATAAGTATTGACTTAGAGCAAGCAGGGCAAGGCTAGCAATATGCAGGACAGCAGTGACAAAGGTACTGACTTAGAACATGCAGGACAATATTAGCAATATGCAGGACAGCAGTGATGAAAGTACTGACTTAGAACATGAAGGACAGCAGTGACAAAAGTATTGACCTAGAACAATAGGACAATGCTAGTAATATGCAGGACAGCAGTGAGAAAAGTATTGGCTTAGAACATGAAGGGCAGCAGTGACAAAAGTATTGGCTCCGAACATGAAGGACAGCAGTGACATAAGTATTGACTTAAAGCAAGCAGGACAAGGCTAGCAATATGCAGGGCAGCAGTGACAAAGGTACTGATTTAGACCGTGCAGGACAATGCTAGCAATATGCAGGACAGCAGTGACAAAGGTACTGACTTAGAACATGCAGTACAATGCTAGCAATATGCAGGACAGCAGTGATGAAAGTACTGACTTAGAACATGAAGGACAGCAGTGACAAAAGTATTGACCTAGAACAATAGGACAATGCTAGTAATATGCAGGACAGCAGTGAGAAAAGTATTGGCTAAGAACATGAAGGGCAGCAGTGACAAAAGTATTGGCTTCGAACATGAAGGACAGCAGTGACATAAGTATTGACTTAAAGCAAGCAGGACAAGGCTAGCAATATGCAGGGCAGCGGTGACAAAGGTACTGACTTAGAACGTGCAGGACAATGCTAGCAATATGCAGGAAAGCAGTGACAAAGGTACTGACTTAGAACATGCAGGAAAATGCAAGCAATATGCAGGACAGCAGTGACGAAAGTACTGACTTAGAACATGCAGGACAATGCTAGCAATATGCAGGACAGCAGTGACAAAAGTACTGACTTAGAACATGAAGAACAGCAGTAACAGAAGTATTGACTTAGAACAAGCAGGACAATGCTAGTAATATGCAGGACAGCAGTAAGGAAAATATTGGCTTTGAACATGAAGGACAGCGGTGACAAAAGTATTGGCTTAGAACATGAAGGACAGCGGTGACAAAAGTATTGGCTTAGAACATGAAGGACAGCCGTGACAAAAGTATTGACTTAGAGAAAGCAGGACAAGGCTAGCAATATGCAAGACAACGGTGACAAAGGTACTGACTTAGAATGTGCAGGACAATGCTAGCAATATGCAGGACAGCGGTGACAAAGGTACTTACTTAGAACATGCAGGACAATGCTAGCTAAATGCAGGACAGTGTTGACAAAGGTACTGATTTAGAATATGCAGGACAATGCTAGCAATATGCAGGACAGCAATGACGAAAGTACTGACTTAGAACAGGTAGGACAATGCTAGCAATATGCAGGGCAGCAGTGATGAAAGTACTGACTTAGAACATGAAGGGCAGCAGTGACAAAAGTATTGACCTAGAACAATAGGACAATGCTAGTAATATGCAGGACAGCAGTGAGAAAGGTATTGGCTTAGAACATGAAGGACAGCAGTAAGAAAGGTATTGGCTTAGAACATGAAGGACAGCAGTGACATAAGTATTGACTTAGAACATGAAGGACAGCCGTGACAAAAGTATTGACTTAGAGAAAGCAGGACACGGCTAGCAAAATGCAGGACAATGGTGACAAAGGTACTGACTTAGAATGTGCAGGACAATGCTAGCAATATGCAGGACAGCAGTGACAAAGGTACTGACTTAGAACATGCAGGAATATGCTAGCAATATGCAGGACAGCAATGACGAATGTACTGACTTAGAACATGCAGGACAATGCTAGCAATATGCAGGACAGCAGTGATGAAAGTACTGACTTAGAACATGAAGGACAGCAGTGACAAAATTATTGACCTAGAACAATAGGACAATGCTAGTAATATGCAGGACAGCAGTGAGAAAAGTATTGGCTTAGAACATGAAGGACAGCAGTGACAAAAGTATTGGCTTTGAACATGAAGGACAGCAGTGACATAAGTATTGACTTAGAGCAAGCAGGACAAGGCTAGCAATATGCAGGGCAGCGGTGACAAAGGTACTGACTTAGAACGTGCAGGACAATGCTATCAATATGCAGGACAGCAGTGACAAAGGTACTGACTTAGAACATGCAGGAAAATGCTAGCAATATGCAGGACAGCAGTGACGAAAGTACTGACTTAGAACATGCAGGACAATGCTAGCAATATGCAGGACATCAGTGACAAAGGTACTGACTTAGAACATGCAGGAAAATGCTAGCAATATGCAGGACAGCAGTGACGAAAGTATTGACTTAGAACAAGCAGGACAATGCTAGTAATATGCAGGACAGCAGTAAGGAAAATATTGGCTTTGAACATGAAGGACAGCGGTGACAAAAGTATTGGCTTAGAACATGAAGCACAGCAGTGATAAAAGTATTGGCTTAGAACATGAAGGACAGCAATGACAACAGTATTGACTTAGTGCAAGCAGGACAAGGCTAGCAAAATGCAGGGCAGCGGTGACAAAGTTACTGACTTAGAACGTGCAGGACAATGCTATCAATATGCAGGACAGCAGTGACAAAGGTACTGACTTAGAACATGCAGGGCAATGCTAGCAATATGCAGGACAGTGTTGACAAAGGTACTGATTTAGAACATGCAGGACAATGCTAGCAATATGCAGGACAGCAGTGACGAAAGTACTGACTTAGAACATGCAGGACAATGCTAGCAATATGCAGGACAGCAGTGATGAAAGTACTGACTTAGAACATGAAGGACAGTGGTGACAAAGGTACTGACTTAGAACGAGCAGGACAATGCTAGCAATATGCAGGACAGCAGTGACAAAGGTACTGATTTAGAACATGCAGGACAATGCTAGCAATATGCAGGACAGCAATGACGAAAGTACTGACTTAGAACAGGTAGGACAATGCTAGCAGTATGCAGGACAGCAGTCATGAAAGTACTGACTTAGAACATGAAGGGCAGCAGTGACAAAAGTATTGACCTAGAACAATAGGACAATGCTAGTAATATGCAGGACAGCAGTGAGAAAGGTATTGGCTTAGAACATGAAGGACAGCAGTGAGAAAAGTATTGGCTTTGAACATGAAGGACAGCAGTGACATAAGTATTGACTTAGAACATGAAGGACAGCCCTGACAAAAGTATTGACTTAGAGAAAGCAGGACAAGGCTAGCAATATGCAGGACAACGGTGACAAAGGTACTGACTCAGAATGTTCAGGACAATGCTAGCAATATGCAGGACAGCGGTGACAAAGGTACTGACTTAGAACGTGCAGGACAATCCTAGCAATATGCAGGACAGCAGTGACAAAGGTACTGACTTAGAACATGCAGGACAATGCTAGCAATATGCAGGACAGAGGTGACAAAGGTACTGACTTAGAATGTGCAGGACAATGCTAGAAATATGCAGGACAGTGTTGACAAAGGTACTGACTTAGAACATGCAGGACAATGCTAGCAATATGCAGGACAGCAATGACGAAAGTACTGACTTAGAACATGCAGGACAATGCTAGCAATATGCAGGACAGCAGTGATGAAAGTACTGACTTAGAACATGAAGGACAGTGGTGACAAAGGTACTGACTTAGAACGTGCAGGACAATGCTAGCAATATGCAGGACAGCAGTGACAAAGGTACTGACTTAAAACATGTAGGACAATGCTAGCAATATGCAGGACAGCAGTGATGAAAGTACTGACTTAGAACATGAAGGACAGCAGTGACAAAAGTATTGACCTAGAACAATAGGACAATGCTAGTAATATGCAGGACAGCAGTGAGAAAAGTATTGGCTTAGAACATGAAGGACAGCAGTGAGAAAAGTATTGGCTTAGAACATGAAGGACAGCAGTGACAAAAGTATTGGCTTCGAACATGAAGGACAGCAATGCCATAAGTATTGACTTAGAGCAAGCAGGACAAGGCTAGCAATATGCAGGGCAGCAGTGACAAAGGTACTGACTTAGAACGTGCAGGACAATGCTATCAATATGCAGGACAGCAGTGACAAAGGTACTGACTTAGAACATGCTGGAAAATGCTAGCAATATGCAGGACAGCAGTGACAAAAGTACTGACTTAGAACATGCAGGATAATGCTAGAAATATGCAGGACAGCAGTGACGAAAGTACTGACTTAGAACATGAAGAACAGCAGTAACAAAAGTATTGACTTAGAACAAGCAGGACAATGCTAGTAATATGCAGGACAGCAGTAAGGAAAATATTGGCTTTGAACATGATGGACAGCGGTGACAAAAGTATTGGCTTAGAACATGAAGGACAGCGGTGACAAAAGTATTGGCTTAGAACATGAAGGACAGCCGTGACAAAACTATTGACTTAGAGAAAGCAGGACAAGGCTAGCAATATACAGGACAACGGTGACAAAGGTACTGACTTAGAACGTGCAGGACAATGCTAGCAATATGCAGGACAGCAGTGACAAAGGTACTGACTTAGAACATGCAGGACAATGCTAGCAATATGCAGGACAGCAGTGACAAAGGTACTGACTTAGAATGTGCAGGACAATGCTAGCAATATGCAGGACAGTGTGGACAAAGGTACTGATTTAGAACATGCAGGACAAAACTAGCAATACGCAGGACACCAGTGATGAAAGTACTGACTTAAAACATGAAGGACAGTGGTGACAATGGTACTGACCTAGAACAATAGGACAATGCTAGTAATATGCAGGACAGCAGTGAGAAAAGTATTGACTTAGAACATGAAGGACAGCAGTGAGAAAAGTATTGGCTTCGAACATGAAGGACAGCAGTGACAAAAGTATTGACTTAGAGCAAGCAGGACAAGGCTAGCAATATGCAGGACAATGGTGACAAAGGTATTGACTTAGAATGTGCAGGACAATGCTAGCAATATGCAGGACAGCGGTGACAAAGGTACTGACTTAGAACGTGCAGGACAATGCTAGCAATATGCAGGACAGCAGTGACAAAGGTACTGACTTAGAACATGCAGGACAATGCTAGCAATATGCAGGACAGCAGTGACAAAGGTACTGACTTAGAACATGAAGGACAGACCTGACAAAAGTATTGACTTAGAGAAAGCAGGACAAGGCTAGCAATATGCAGGACAACGGTGACAAAGGTACTGACTCAGAATGTGCAGGACAATGCTAGCAATATGCAGGACAGTGGTGACAAAGGTACTGACTTAGAACGTGCAGGACAATCCTAGCAATATGCAGGACAGCAGTGACAAAGGTACTGACTTAGAACATGCAGGACAATGCTAGCAATATGCAGGACAGCAGTGACAAAGGTACTGACTTAGAATGTGCAGGACAATGCTAGAAATATGCAGGACAGTGTTGACAAAGGTACTGACTTAGAACATGCAGGACAATGCTAGCAATATGCAGGACAGCAATGACGAAAGTACTGATTTAGAACATGCAGGACAATGCTAGCAATATGCAGGACAGCAGTGATGAAAGTACTGACTTAGAACATGAAGGACAGTGGTGACAAAGGTACTGACTTAGAACGTGCAGGACAATGCTAGCAATATGCAGGACAGCAGTGACAAAGGTACTGACTTAGAACATGCAGGACAATGCTAGCAATATGCAGGACAGCAGTGATGAAAGTACTGACTTAGAACATGAAGGACAGCAGTGACAAAAGTATTGACCTAGAACAATAGGACAATGCTAGTAATATGCAGGACAGCAGTGAGAAAAGTATTGGCTTAGAACATGAAGGACAGCAGTGAGAAAAGTATTGGCTTAGAACATGAAGGACAGCAATGCCATAAGTATTGACTTAGAGCAAGCAGGACAAGGCTAGCAATATGCAGGGCAGCAGTGACAAAGGTACTGACTTAGAACGTGCAGGACAATGCTATCAATATGCAGGACAGCAGTGACAAAGGTACTGACTTAGAACATGCTGGAAAATGCTAGCAATATGCAGGACAGCAGTGACGAAAGTACTGACTTAGAACATGCAGGATAATGCTAGAAATATGCAGGACAGCAGTGACGAAAGTACTGACTTAGAACATGAAGAACAGCAGTAACAAAAGTATTGACTTAGAACAAGCAGGACAATGCTAGTAATATGCAGGACAGCAGTAAGGAAAATATTGGCTTTGAACATGATGGACAGCGGTGACAAAAGTATTGGCTTAGAACATGAAGGACAGCGGTGACAAAAGTATTGGCTTAGAACATGAAGGACAGCCGTGACAAAACTATTGACTTAGAGAAAGCAGGACAAGGCTAGCAATATACAGGACAACGGTGACAAAGGTACTGACTTAGAATATGCAGGACAATGCTAGCAATATGCAGGACAGCGGTGACAAAGGTACTGACTTAGAACGTGCAGGACAATGCTAGCAATATGCAGGACAGCAGTGACAAAGGTACTGACTTAGAACATGCAGGACAATGCTAGCAATATGCAGGACAGCAGTGACAAAGGTACTGACTTAGAATGTGCAGGACAATGCTAGCAATATGCAGGACAGTGTGGACAAAGGTACTGATTTAGAACATGCAGGACAATGCTAGCAATACGCAGGACACCAGTGATGAAAGTACTGACTTAAAACATGAAGGACAGTGGTGACAATGGTACTGACCTAGAACAATAGGACAATGCTAGTAATATGCAGGACAGCAGTGAGAAAAGTATTGGCTTAGAACATGAAGGACAGCAGTGAGAAAAGTATTGGCTTCGAACATGAAGGACAGCAGTGACAAAAGTATTGACTTAGAGCAAGCAGGACAAGGCTAGCAATATGCAGGACAATGGTGACAAAGGTACTGACTTAGAATGTGCAGGACAATGCTAGCAATATGCAGGACAGCGGTGACAAAGGTACTGACTTAGAACGTGCAGGACAATGCTAGCAATATGCAGGACAGCAGTGACAAAGGTACTGACTTAGAACATGCAGGACAATGCTAGCAATATGCAGGACAGCAGTGACAAAGGTACTGACTTAGAACATGAAGGACAGCAGTGACAAAAGTATTGGCTTAGAAAATGAAGGACAGCCGTGACAAAAGTATTGACTTAGAGAAAGCAGGACAAGGCTAGCAATATGCAGGACAATGATGACAAAGGTACTGACTTAGAATGTGCAGGACAATTCTAGCAATATGCAGGACAGCAGTGACAAAGGTACTGACTTAGAACGTGCAGGACAATGCTAGCAATATGCAGGACAACAGTGACAAAGGTGCTGACTTAGAACATGCAGGACAATGCTAGCAATATGCAGGACAGCAGTGACAAAGGTACTGACTTAGAATGTGCAGGACAATGCTAGCAATATGCAGGACAGTGTTGACAAAGGTACTGACTTAGAACATGCAGGACAATGCTAGCAATATGCAGGACAGCAGTGATGAAAGTACTGACTTAGAACATGATGGACAGTGGTGACAAAGGTACTGACTTAGAATGTGCAGGACAATGCTAGCAATATGCAGGACAGCAGTGACAAAGGTACTGACTTAGAACATGCAGGACAATGCTAGCAATATGCAGGACAGCAGTGATGAAAGTACTGACTTAGAACATGAAGGACAGCAGTGACAAAAGTATTGACCTAGAATAATAGGACAATGCTAGTAATATGCAGGACAGCAGTGAGAAAAGTATTGGCTTAGAACATGAAGGACAGAAGTGAGAAAAGTATTGGCTTCAAACATGAAGGACAGCAATGCCATAAGTATTGACTTAGAGCAAGCAGGACAAGGCTAGCAATATGCAGGGCAGCGGTGACAAAGGTACTGACTTAGAACGTGCAGGACAATGCTATCAATATGCAGGACAGCAGTGACAAAGGTACTGACTTAGAACATGCTGGAAAATGCTAGCAATATGCAGGACAGCAGTGACGAAAGTACTGACTTAGAACATGCAGGACAATGCTAGAAATATGCAGGACAGCAGTGATGAAAGTACTGACTTAGAACATGAAGAACAGCAGTAACAAAAGTATTGAATTAGAACAAGCAGGACAATGCTAGTAATATGCAGGACAGCAGTGATGAAAGTACTGACTTAGAACATGAAGGACAGTGGTGACAAAGGTACTGACTTAGAACATGCAGTACAATGCTATCAATATGCAGGACAGCAGTGATGAAAGTACTGACTTAGAACATGAAGGACAGCAGTGACAAAAGTATTGACCTAGAACAATAGGACAATGCTAGTAATATGCAGGACAGCAGTGAGAAAAGTATTGGCTTAGAACATGAAGGGCAGCAGTGACAAAAGTATTGGCTTCGAACATGAAGGACAGCAGTGACATAAGTATTGACTTAAAGCAAGCAGGACAAGGCTAGCAATATGCAGGGCAGCGGTGACAAAGGTACTGACTTAGAACGTGCAGGACAATGCTAGCAATATGCAGGACAGCAGTGACAAAGGTACTGACTTAGAACATGCAGGAAAATGCAAGCAATATGCAGGACAGCAGTGACGAAAGTACTGACTTAGAACATGCAGGACAATGCTAGCAATATGCAGGACAGCAGTGACAAAAGTACTGACTTAGAACATGAAGAACAGCAGTAACAGAAGTATTGACTTAGAACAAGCAGGACAATGCTAGTAATATGCAGGACAGCAGTAAGGAAAATATTGGCTTTGAACATGAAGGACAGCGGTGACAAAAGTATTGGCTTAGAACATGAAGGACAGCGGTGACAAAAGTATTGGCTTAGAACATGAAGGACAGCCGTGACAAAAGTATTGAATTAGAGAAAGCAGGACAAGGCTAGCAATATGCAAGACAGCGGTGACAAAGGTACTGACTTAGAATGTGCAGGACAATGCTAGCAATATGCAGGACAGCGGTGACAAAGGTACTTACTTAGAACATGCAGGACAATGCTAGCTAAATGCAGGACAGTGTTGACAAAGGTACTGATTTAGAACATGCAGGACAATGCTAGCAATATGCAGGACAGCAATGACGAAAGTACTGACTTAGAACAGGTAGGACAATGCTAGCAATATGCAGGGCAGCAGTGATGAAAGTACTGACTTAGAACATGAAGGGCAGCAGTGACAAAAGTATTGACCTAGAACAATAGGACAATGCTAGTAATATGCAGGACAGCAGTGAGAAAGGTATTGGCTTAGAACATGAAGGACAGCAGTAAGAAAGGTATTGGCTTAGAACATGAAGGACAGCAGTGACATAAGTATTGACTTAGAACATGAAGGACAGCCGTGACAAAAGTATTGACTTAGAGAAAGCAGGACACGGCTAGCAAAATGCAGGACAATGGTGACAAAGGTACTGACTTAGAATGTGCAGGACAATGCTAGCAATATGCAGGACAGCAGTGACAAAGGTACTGACTTAGAACATGCAGGAATATGCTAGCAATATGCAGGACAGCAATGACGAAAGTACTGACTTAGAACATGCAGGACAATGCTAGCAATATGCAGGACAGCAGTGATGAAAGTACTGACTTAGAACATGAAGGACAGCAGTGACAAAAGTATTGACCTAGAACAATAGGACAATGCTAGTAATATGCAGGACAGCAGTGAGAAAAGTATTGGCTTAGAACATGAAGGACAGCAGTGACAAAAGTATTGGCTTTGAACATGAAGGACAGCAGTGACATAAGTATTGACTTAGAGCAAGCAGGACAAGGCTAGCAATATGCAGGGCAGCGGTGACAAAGTTACTGACTTAGAACGTGCAGGACAATGCTATCAATATGCAGGACAGCAGTGACAAAGGTACTGACTTAGAACATGCAGGAAAATGCTAGCAATATGCAGGACAGCAGTGACGAAAGTACTGACTTAGAACATGCAGGACAATGCTAGCAATATGCAGGACATCAGTGACAAAGGTACTGACTTAGAACATGCAGGAAAATGCTAGCAATATGCAGGACAGCAGTGACGAAAGTATTGACTTAGAACAAGCAGGACAATGCTAGTAATATGCAGGACAGCAGTAAGGAAAATATTGGCTTTGAACATGAAGGACAGCGGTGACAAAAGTATTGGCTTAGAACATGAAGGACAGCAATGACAACAGTATTGACTTAGTGCAAGCAGGACAAGGCTATCAATATGCAGGACAGCAGTGACAAAGGTACTGACTTAGAACATGCAGGGCAATGCTAGCAATATGCAGGACAGTGTTGACAAAGGTACTGATTTAGAACATGCAGGACAATGCTAGCAATATGCAGGACAGCAGTGACGAAAGTACTGACTTAGAACATGCAGGACAATGCTAGCAATATGCAGGACAGCAGTGATGAAAGTACTGACTTAGAACATGAAGGACAGTGGTGACAAAGGTACTGACTTAGAACGAGCAGGACAATGCTAGCAATATGCAGGACAGCAGTGACAAAGGTACTGATTTAGAACATGCAGGACAATGCTAGCAATATGCAGGACAGCAATGACGAAAGTACTGACTTAGAACAGGTAGGACAATGCTAGCAGTATGTAGGACAGCAGTGATGAAAGTACTGACTTAGAACATGAAGGGCAGCAGTGACAAAAGTATTGACCTAGAACAATAGGACAATGCTAGTAATATGCAGGACAGCAGTGAGAAAGGTATTGGCTTAGAACATGAAGGACAGCAGTGAGAAAAGTATTGGCTTTGAACATGAAGGACAGCAGTGACATAAGTATTGACTTAGAACATGAAGGACAGCCCTGACAAAAGTATTGACTTAGAGAAAGCAGGACAAGGCTAGCAATATGCAGGACAACGGTGACAAAGGTACTGACTCGGAATGTGCAGGACAATGCTAGCAATATGCAGGACAGCGGTGAGAAAAGTATTGGCTTAGAACATGAAGGGCAGCAGTGACAAAAGTATTGGCTTCGAACATGAAGGACAGCAGTGACATAAGTATTGACTTAAAGCAAGCAGGACAAGGCTAGCAATATGCAGGGCAGCGGTGACAAAGGTACTGACTTAGAACGTGCAGGACAATGCTAGCAATATGCAGGACAGCAGTGACAAAGGTACTGACTTAGAACATGCAGGAAAATGCAAGCAATATGCAGGACAGCAGTGACGAAAGTACTGACTTAGAACATGCAGGACAATGCTAGCAATATGCAGGACAGCAGTGACAAAAGTACTGACTTAGAACATGAAGAACAGCAGTAACAGAAGTATTGACTTAGAACAAGCAGGACAATGCTAGTAATATGCAGGACAGCAGTAAGGAAAATATTGGCTTTGAACATGAAGGACAGCGGTGACAAAAGTATTGGCTTAGAACATGAAGGACAGCGGTGACAAAAGTATTGGCTTAGAACATGAAGGACAGCCGTGACAAAAGTATTGAATTAGAGAAAGCAGGACAAGGCTAGCAATATGCAAGACAACGGTGACAAAGGTACTGACTTAGAATGTGCAGGACAATGCTAGCAATATGCAGGACAGCGGTGACAAAGGTACTTACTTAGAACATGCAGGACAATGCTAGCTAAATGCAGGACAGTGTTGACAAAGGTACTGATTTAGAACATGCAGGACAATGCTAGCAATATGCAGGACAGCAATGACGAAAGTACTGACTTAGAACAGGTAGGACAATGCTAGCAATATGCAGGGCAGCAGTGATGAAAGTACTGACTTAGAACATGAAGGGCAGCAGTGACAAAAGTATTGACCTAGAACAATATGACAATGCTAGTAATATGCAGGACAGCAGTGAGAAAGGTATTGGCTTAGAACATGAAGGACAGCAGTAAGAAAGGTATTGGCTTAGAACATGAAGGACAGCAGTGACATAAGTATTGACTTAGAACATGAAGGACAGCCGTGACAAAAGTATTGACTTAGAGAAAGCAGGACACGGCTAGCAAAATGCAGGACAATGGTGACAAAGGTACTGACTTAGAATGTGCCGGACAATGCTAGCAATATGCAGGACAACAGTGACAAAGGTACTGACTTAGAACATGCAGGAATATGCTAGCAATATGCAGGACAGCAATGACGAAAGTACTGACTTAGAACATGCAGGACAATGCTAGCAATATGCAGGACAGCAGTGATGAAAGTACTGACTTAGAACATGAAGGACAGCAGTGACAAAAGTATTGACCTAGAACAATAGGACAATGCTAGTAATATGCAGGACAGCAGTGAGAAAAGTATTGGCTTAGAACATGAAGGACAGCAGTGACAAAAGTATTGGCTTTGAACATGAAGGACAGCAGTGACATAAGTATTGACTTAGAGCAAGCAGGACAAGGCTAGCAATATGCAGGGCAGCGGTGACAAAGTTACTGACTTAGAACGTGCAGGACAATGCTATCAATATGCAGGACAGCAGTGACAAAGGTACTGACTTAGAACATGCAGGAAAATGCTAGCAATATGCAGGACAGCAGTGACGAAAGTACTGACTTAGAACATGCAGGACAATGCTAGCAATATGCAGGACATCAGTGACAAAGGTACTGACTTAGAACATGCAGGAAAATGCTAGCAATATGCAGGACAGCAGTGACGAAAGTATTGACTTAGAACAAGCAGGACAATGCTAGTAATATGCAGGACAGCAGTAAGGAAAATATTGGCTTTGAACATGAAGGACAGCGGTGACAAAAGTATTGGCTTAGAACATGAAGGACAGCAATGACAACAGTATTGACTTAGTGCAAGCAGGACAAGGCTATCAATATGCAGGACAGCAGTGACAAAGGTACTGACTTAGAACATGCAGGGCAATGCTAGCAATATGCAGGACAGTGTTGACAAAGGTACTGATTTAGAACATGCAGGACAATGCTAGCAATATGCAGGACAGCAGTGACGAAAGTACTGACTTAGAACATGCAGGACAATGCTAGCAATATGCAGGACAGCAGTGATGAAAGTACTGACTTAGAACATGAAGGACAGTGGTGACAAAGGTACTGACTTAGAACGAGCAGGACAATGCTAGCAATATGCAGGACAGCAGTGACAAAGGTACTGATTTAGAACATGCAGGACAATGCTAGCAATATGCAGGACAGCAATGACGAAAGTACTGACTTAGAACAGGTAGGACAATGCTAGCAGTATGTAGGACAGCAGTGATGAAAGTACTGACTTAGAACATGAAGGGCAGCAGTGACAAAAGTATTGACCTAGAACAATAGGACAATGCTAGTAATATGCAGGACAGCAGTGAGAAAGGTATTGGCTTAGAACATGAAGGACAGCAGTGAGAAAAGTATTGGCTTTGAACATGAAGGACAGCAGTGACATAAGTATTGACTTAGAACATGAAGGACAGCCCTGACAAAAGTATTTACTTAGAGAAAGCAGGACAAGGCTAGCAATATGCAGGACAACGGTGACAAAGGTACTGACTCAGAATGTTCAGGACAATGCTAGCAATATGCAGGACAGCGGTGACAAAGGTACTGACTTAGAACGTGCAGGACAATCCTAGCAATATGCAGGACAGCAGTGACAAAGGTACTGACTTAGAACATGCAGGACAATGCTAGCAATATGCAGGACAGAGGTGACAAAGGTACTGACTTAGAATGTGCAGGAAAATGCTAGAAATATGCAGGACAGTGTTGACAAAGGTACTGACTTAGAACATGCAGGACAATGCTAGCAATATGCAGGACAGCAATGACGAAAGTACTGACTTAGAACATGCAGGACAATGCTAGCAATATGCAGGACAGCAGTGATGAAAGTACTGACTTAGAACATGAAGGACAGTGGTGACAAAGGTACTGACTTAGAACGTGCAGGACAATGCTAGCAATATGCAGGACAGCAGTGACAAAGGTACTGACTTAAAACATGTAGGACAATGCTAGCAATATGCAGGACAGCAGTGATGAAAGTACTGACGTAGAACATGAAGGACAGCAGTGACAAAAGTATTGACCTAGAACAATAGGACAATGCTAGTAATATGCAGGACAGCAGTGAGAAAAGTATTGGCTTAGAACATGAAGGACAGCAGTGAGAAAAGTATTGGCTTAGAACATGAAGGACAGCAGTGACAAAAGTATTGGCTTCGAACATGAAGGACAGCAATGCCATAAGTATTGACTTAGAGCAAGCAGGACAAGGCTAGCAATATGCAGGGCAGCAGTGACAAAGGTACTGACTTAGAACGTGCAGGACAATGCTATCAATATGCAGGACAGCAGTGACAAAGGTACTGACTTAGAACATGCTGGAAAATGCTAGCAATATGCAGGACAGCAGTGACAAAAGTACTGACTTAGAACATGCAGGATAATGCTAGAAATATGCAGGACAGCAGTGACGAAAGTACTGACTTAGAACATGAAGAACAGCAGTAACAAAAGTATTGACTTAGAACAAGCAGGACAATGCTAGTAATATGCAGGACAGCAGTAAGGAAAATATTGGCTTTGAACATGATGGACAGCGGTGACAAAAGTATTGGCTTAGAACATGAAGGACAGCGGTGACAAAAGTATTGGCTTAGAACATGAAGGACAGCCGTGACAAAACTATTGACTTAGAGAAAGCAGGACAAGGCTAGCAATATACAGGACAACGGTGACAAAGGTACTGACTTAGAACGTGCAGGACAATGCTAGCAATATGCAGGACAGCAGTGACAAAGGTACTGACTTAGAACATGCAGGACAATGCTAGCAATATGCAGGACAGCAGTGACAAAGGTACTGACTTAGAATGTGCAGGACAATGCTAGCAATATGCAGGACAGTGTGGACAAAGGTACTGATTTAGAACATGCAGGACAAAACTAGCAATACGCAGGACACCAGTGATGAAAGTACTGACTTAAAACATGAAGGACAGTGGTGACAATGGTACTGACCTAGAACAATAGGACAATGCTAGTAATATGCAGGACAGCAGTGAGAAAAGTATTGGCTTAGAACATGAAGGACAGCAGTGAGAAAAGTATTGGCTTCGAACATGAAGGACAGCAGTGACAAAAGTATTGACTTAGAGCAAGCAGGACAAGGCTAGCAATATGCAGGACAATGGTGACAAAGGTATTGACTTAGAATGTGCAGGACAATGCTAGCAATATGCAGGACAGCGGTGACAAAGGTACTGACTTAGAACGTGCAGGACAATGCTAGCAATATGCAGGACAGCAGTGACAAAGGTACTGACTTAGAACATGCAGGACAATGCTAGCAATATGCAGGACAGCAGTGACAAAGGTACTGACTTAGAACATGAAGGACAGCCCTGACAAAAGTATTGACTTAGAGAAAGCAGGACAAGGCTAGCAATATGCAGGACAACGGTGACAAAGGTACTGACTCAGAATGTGCAGGACAATGCTAGCAATATGCAGGACAGTGGTGACAAAGGTACTGACTTAGAACGTGCAGGACAATCCTAGCAATATGCAGGACAGCAGTGACAAAGGTACTGACTTAGAACATGCAGGACAATGCTAGCAATATGCAGGACAGCAGTGACAAAGGTACTGACTTAGAATGTGCAGGACAATGCTAGAAATATGCAGGACAGTGTTGACAAAGGTACTGACTTAGAACATGCAGGACAATGCCAGCAATATGCAGGACAGCAATGACGAAAGTACTGATTTAGAACATGCAGGACAATGCTATCAATATGCAGGACAGCAGTGATGAAAGTACTGACTTAGAACATGAAGGACAGTGGTGACAAAGGTACTGACTTAGAACGTGCAGGACAATGCTAGCAATATGCAGGACAGCAGTGACAAAGGTACTGACTTAGAACATGCAGGACAATGCTAGCAATATGCAGGACAGCAGTGATGAAAGTACTGACTTAGAACATGAAGGACAGCAGTGACAAAAGTATTGACCTAGAACAATAGGACAATGCTAGTAATATGCAGGACAGCAGTGAGAAAAGTATTGGCTTAGAACATGAAGGACAGCAGTGAGAAAAGTATTGGCTTAGAACATGAAGGACAGCAATGCCATAAGTATTGACTTAGAGCAAGCAGGACAAGGCTAGCAATATGCAGGGCAGCAGTGACAAAGGTACTGACTTAGAACGTGCAGGACAATGCTATCAATATGCAGGACAGCAGTGACAAAGGTACTGACTTAGAACATGCTGGAAAATGCTAGCAATATGCAGGACAGCAGTGACGAAAGTACTGACTTAGAACATGCAGGATAATGCTAGAAATATGCAGGACAGCAGTGACGAAAGTACTGACTTAGAACATGAAGAACAGCAGTAACAAACGTATTGACTTAGAACAAGCAGGACAATGCTAGTAATATGCAGGACAGCAGTAAGGAAAATATTGGCTTTGAACATGATGGACAGCGGTGACAAAAGTATTGGCTTAGAACATGAAGGACAGCGGTGACAAAAGTATTGGCTTAGAACATGAAGGACAGCCGTGACAAAACTATTGACTTAGAGAAAGCAGGACAAGGCTAGCAATGTACAGGACAACGGTGACAAAGGTACTGACTTAGAATATGCAGGACAATGCTAGCAATATGCAGGACAGCGGTGACAAAGGTACTGACTTAGAACGTGCAGGACAATGCTAGCAATATGCAGGACAGCAGTGACAAAGGTACTGACTTAGAACATGCAGGACAATGCTAGCAATATGCAGGACAGCAGTGACAAAGGTACTGACTTAGAATGTGCAGGACAATGCTAGCAATATGCAGGACAGTGTGGACAAAGGTACTGATTTAGAACATGCAGGACAATGCTAGCAATACGCAGGACACCAGTGATGAAAGTACTGACTTAAAACATGAAGGACAGTGGTGACAATGGTACTGACCTAGAACAATAGGACAATGCTAGTAATATGCAGGACAGCAGTGAGAAAAGTATTGGCTTAGAACATGAAGGACAGCAGTGAGAAAAGTATTGGCTTCGAACATGAAGGACAGCAGTGACAAAAGTATTGACTTAGAGCAAGCAGGACAAGGCTAGCAATATGCAGGACAATGGTGACAAAGGTACTGACTTAGAATGTGCAGGACAATGCTAGCAATATGCAGGACAGCGGTGACAAAGGTACTGACTTAGAACGTGCAGGACAATGCTAGCAATATGCAGGACAGCAGTGACAAAGGTACTGACTTAGAACATGCAGGACAATGCTAGCAATATGCAGGACAGCAGTGACAAAGGTACTGACTTAGAACATGAAGGACAGCAGTGACAAAAGTATTGGCTTAGAAAATGAAGGACAGCCGTGACAAAAGTATTGACTTAGAGAAAGCAGGACAAGGCTAGCAATATGCAGGACAATGATGACAAAGGTACTGACTTAGAATGTGCAGGACAATTCTAGCAATATGCAGGACAGCAGTGACAAAGGTACTGACTTAGAACGTGCAGGACAATGCTAGCAATATGCAGGACAACAGTGACAAAGGTGCTGACTTAGAACATGCAGGACAATGCTAGCAATATGCAGGACAGCAGTGACAAAGGTACTGACTTAGAATGTGCAGGACAATGCTAGCAATATGCAGGACAGTGTTGACAAAGGTACTGACTTAGAACATGCAGGACAATGCTAGCAATATGCAGGACAGCAGTGATGAACGTACTGACTTAGAACATGATGGACAGTGGTGACAAAGGTACTGACTTAGAATGTGCAGGACAATGCTAGCAATATGCAGGACAGCAGTGACAAAGGTACTGACTTAGAACATGCAGGACAATGCTAGCAATATGCAGGACAGCAGTGATGAAAGTACTGACTTAGAACATGAAGGACAGCAGTGACAAAAGTATTGACCTAGAATAATAGGACAATGCTAGTAATATGCAGGACAGCAGTGAGAAAAGTATTGGCTTAGAACATGAAGGACAGAAGTGAGAAAAGTATTGGCTTCAAACATGAAGGACAGCAATGCCATAAGTATTGACTTAGAGCAAGCAGGACAAGGCTAGCAATATGCAGGGCAGCGGTGACAAAGGTACTGACTTAGAACGTGCAGGACAATGCTATCAATATGCAGGACAGCAGTGACAAAGGTACTGACTTAGAACATGCTGGAAAATGCTAGCAATATGCAGGACAGCAGTGACGAAAGTACTGACTTAGAACATGCAGGACAATGCTAGAAATATGCAGGACAGCAGTGATGAAAGTACTGACTTAGAACATGAAGAACAGCAGTAACAAAAGTATTGAATTAGAACAAGCAGGACAATGCTAGTAATATGCAGGACAGCAGTGATGAAAGTACTGACTTAGAACATGAAGGACAGTGGTGACAAAGGTACTGACTTAGAACATGCAGTACAATGCTATCAATATGCAGGACAGCAGTGATGAAAGTACTGACTTAGAACATGAAGGACAGCAGTGACAAAAGTATTGACCTAGAACAATAGGACAATGCTAGTAATATGCAGGACAGCAGTGAGAAAAGTATTGGCTTAGAACATGAAGGGCAGCAGTGACAAAAGTATTGGCTTCGAACATGAAGGACAGCAGTGACATAAGTATTGACTTAAAGCAAGCAGGACAAGGCTAGCAATATGCAGGGCAGCGGTGACAAAGGTACTGACTTAGAACGTGCAGGACAATGCTAGCAATATGCAGGACAGCAGTGACAAAGGTACTGACTTAGAACATGCAGGAAAATGCAAGCAATATGCAGGACAGCAGTGACGAAAGTACTGACTTAGAACATGCAGGACAATGCTAGCAATATGCAGGACAGCAGTGACAAAAGTACTGACTTAGAACATGAAGAACAGCAGTAACAGAAGTATTGACTTAGAACAAGCAGGACAATGCTAGTAATATGCAGGACAGCAGTAAGGAAAATATTGGCTTTGAACATGAAGGACAGCGGTGACAAAAGTATTGGCTTAGAACATGAAGGACAGCGGTGACAAAAGTATTGGCTTAGAACATGAAGGACAGCCGTGACAAAAGTATTGAATTAGAGAAAGCAGGACAAGGCTAGCAATATGCAAGACAGCGGTGACAAAGGTACTGACTTAGAATGTGCAGGACAATGCTAGCAATATGCAGGACAGCGGTGACAAAGGTACTTACTTAGAACATGCAGGACAATGCTAGCTAAATGCAGGACAGTGTTGACAAAGGTACTGATTTAGAACATGCAGGACAATGCTAGCAATATGCAGGACAGCAATGACGAAAGTACTGACTTAGAACAGGTAGGACAATGCTAGCAATATGCAGGGCAGCAGTGATGAAAGTACTGACTTAGAACATGAAGGGCAGCAGTGACAAAAGTATTGACCTAGAACAATAGGACAATGCTAGTAATATGCAGGACAGCAGTGAGAAAGGTATTGGCTTAGAACATGAAGGACAGCAGTAAGAAAGGTATTGGCTTAGAACATGAAGGACAGCAGTGACATAAGTATTGACTTAGAACATGAAGGACAGCCGTGACAAAAGTATTGACTTAGAGAAAGCAGGACACGGCTAGCAAAATGCAGGACAATGGTGACAAAGGTACTGACTTAGAATGTGCAGGACAATGCTAGCAATATGCAGGACAGCAGTGACAAAGGTACTGACTTAGAACATGCAGGAATATGCTAGCAATATGCAGGACAGCAATGACGAAAGTACTGACTTAGAACATGCAGGACAATGCTAGCAATATGCAGGACAGCAGTGATGAAAGTACTGACTTAGAACATGAAGGACAGCAGTGACAAAAGTATTGACCTAGAACAATAGGACAATGCTAGTAATATGCAGGACAGCAGTGAGAAAAGTATTGGCTTAGAACATGAAGGACAGCAGTGACAAAAGTATTGGCTTTGAACATGAAGGACAGCAGTGACATAAGTATTGACTTAGAGCAAGCAGGACAAGGCTAGCAATATGCAGGGCAGCGGTGACAAAGTTACTGACTTAGAACGTGCAGGACAATGCTATCAATATGCAGGACAGCAGTGACAAAGGTACTGACTTAGAACATGCAGGAAAATGCTAGCAATATGCAGGACAGCAGTGACGAAAGTACTGACTTAGAACATGCAGGACAATGCTAGCAATATGCAGGACATCAGTGACAAAGGTACTGACTTAGAACATGCAGGAAAATGCTAGCAATATGCAGGACAGCAGTGACGAAAGTATTGACTTAGAACAAGCAGGACAATGCTAGTAATATGCAGGACAGCAGTAAGGAAAATATTGGCTTTGAACATGAAGGACAGCGGTGACAAAAGTATTGGCTTAGAACATGAAGGACAGCAATGACAACAGTATTGACTTAGTGCAAGCAGGACAAGGCTATCAATATGCAGGACAGCAGTGACAAAGGTACTGACTTAGAACATGCAGGGCAATGCTAGCAATATGCAGGACAGTGTTGACAAAGGTACTGATTTAGAACATGCAGGACAATGCTAGCAATATGCAGGACAGCAGTGACGAAAGTACTGACTTAGAACATGCAGGACAATGCTAGCAATATGCAGGACAGCAGTGATGAAAGTACTGACTTAGAACATGAAGGACAGTGGTGACAAAGGTACTGACTTAGAACGAGCAGGACAATGCTAGCAATATGCAGGACAGCAGTGACAAAGGTACTGATTTAGAACATGCAGGACAATGCTAGCAATATGCAGGACAGCAATGACGAAAGTACTGACTTAGAACAGGTAGGACAATGCTAGCAGTATGTAGGACAGCAGTGATGAAAGTACTGACTTAGAACATGAAGGGCAGCAGTGACAAAAGTATTGACCTAGAACAATAGGACAATGCTAGTAATATGCAGGACAGCAGTGAGAAAGGTATTGGCTTAGAACATGAAGGACAGCAGTGAGAAAAGTATTGGCTTTGAACATGAAGGACAGCAGTGACATAAGTATTGACTTAGAACATGAAGGACAGCCCTGACAAAAGTATTGACTTAGAGAAAGCAGGACAAGGCTAGCAATATGCAGGACAACGGTGACAAAGGTACTGACTCAGAATGTGCAGGACAATGCTAGCAATATGCAGGACAGCGGTGAGAAAAGTATTGGCTTAGAACATGAAGGGCAGCAGTGACAAAAGTATTGGCTTCGAACATGAAGGACAGCAGTGACATAAGTATTGACTTAAAGCAAGCAGGACAAGGCTAGCAATATGCAGGGCAGCGGTGACAAAGGTACTGACTTAGAACGTGCAGGACAATGCTAGCAATATGCAGGACAGCAGTGACAAAGGTACTGACTTAGAACATGCAGGAAAATGCAAGCAATATGCAGGACAGCAGTGACGAAAGTACTGATTAGAACATGCAGGACAATGCTAGCAATATGCAGGACAGCAGTAAGGAAAATATTGGCTTTGAACATGAAGGACAGCGGTGACAAAAGTATTGGCTTAGAACATGAAGGACAGCGGTGACAAAAGTATTGGCTTAGAACATGAAGGACAGCCGTGACAAAAGTATTGAATTAGAGAAAGCAGGACAAGGCTAGCAATATGCAAGACAACGGTGACAAAGGTACTGACTTAGAATGTGCAGGACAATGCTAGCAATATGCAGGACAGCGGTGACAAAGGTACTTACTTAGAACATGCAGGACAATGCTAGCTAAATGCAGGACAGTGTTGACAAAGGTACTGATTTAGAACATGCAGGACAATGCTAGCAATATGCAGGACAGCAATGACGAAAGTACTGACTTAGAACAGGTAGGACAATGCTAGCAATATGCAGGGCAGCAGTGATGAAAGTACTGACTTAGAACATGAAGGGCAGCAGTGACAAAAGTATTGACCTAGAACAATATGACAATGCTAGTAATATGCAGGACAGCAGTGAGAAAGGTATTGGCTTAGAACATGAAGGACAGCAGTAAGAAAGGTATTGGCTTAGAACATGAAGGACAGCAGTGACATAAGTATTGACTTAGAACATGAAGGACAGCCGTGACAAAAGTATTGACTTAGAGAAAGCAGGACACGGCTAGCAAAATGCAGGACAATGGTGACAAAGGTACTGACTTAGAATGTGCAGGACAATGCTAGCAATATGCAGGACAGCAGTGACAAAGGTACTGACTTAGAACATGCAGGAATATGCTAGCAATATGCAGGACAGCAATGACGAAAGTACTGACTTAGAACATGCAGGACAATGCTAGCAATATGCAGGACAGCAGTGATGAAAGTACTGACTTAGAACATGAAGGACAGCAGTGACAAAAGTATTGACCTAGAACAATAGGACAATGCTAGTAATATGCAGGACAGCAGTGAGAAAAGTATTGGCTTAGAACATGAAGGACAGCAGTGACAAAAGTATTGGCTTTGAACATGAAGGACAGCAGTGACATAAGTATTGACTTAGAGCAAGCAGGACAAGGCTAGCAATATGCAGGGCAGCGGTGACAAAGTTACTGACTTAGAACGTGCAGGACAATGCTATCAATATGCAGGACAGCAGTGACAAAGGTACTGACTTAGAACATGCAGGAAAATGCTAGCAATATGCAGGACAGCAGTGACGAAAGTACTGACTTAGAACATGCAGGACAATGCTAGCAATATGCAGGACATCAGTGACAAAGGTACTGACTTAGAACATGCAGGAAAATGCTAGCAATATGCAGGACAGCAGTGACGAAAGTATTGACTTAGAACAAGCAGGACAATGCTAGTAATATGCAGGACAGCAGTAAGGAAAATATTGGCTTTGAACATGAAGGACAGCGGTGACAAAAGTATTGGCTTAGAACATGAAGGACAGCAATGACAACAGTATTGACTTAGTGCAAGCAGGACAAGGCTATCAATATGCAGGACAGCAGTGACAAAGGTACTGACTTAGAACATGCAGGGCAATGCTAGCAATATGCAGGACAGTGTTGACAAAGGTACTGATTTAGAACATGCAGGACAATGCTAGCAATATGCAGGACAGCAGTGACGAAAGTACTGACTTAGAACATGCAGGACAATGCTAGCAATATGCAGGACAGCAGTGATGAAAGTACTGACTTAGAACATGAAGGACAGTGGTGACAAAGGTACTGACTTAGAACGAGCAGGACAATGCTAGCAATATGCAGGACAGCAGTGACAAAGGTACTGATTTAGAACATGCAGGACAATGCTAGCAATATGCAGGACAGCAATGACGAAAGTACTGACTTAGAACAGGTAGGACAATGCTAGCAGTATGTAGGACAGCAGTGATGAAAGTACTGACTTAGAACATGAAGGGCAGCAGTGACAAAAGTATTGACCTAGAACAATAGGACAATGCTAGTAATATGCAGGACAGCAGTGAGAAAGGTATTGGCTTAGAACATGAAGGACAGCAGTGAGAAAAGTATTGGCTTTGAACATGAAGGACAGCAGTGACATAAGTATTGACTTAGAACATGAAGGACAGCCCTGACAAAAGTATTGACTTAGAGAAAGCAGGACAAGGCTAGCAATATGCAGGACAACGGTGACAAAGGTACTGACTCAGAATGTGCAGGACAATGCTAGCAATATGCAGGACAGCGGTGACAAAGGTACTGACTTAGAACGTGCAGGACAATCCTAGCAATATGCAGGACAGCAGTGACAAAGGTACTGACTTAGAACATGCAGGACAATGCTAGCAATATGCAGGACAGCAGTGACAAAGGTACTGACTTAGAATGTGCAGGACAATGCTAGAAATATGCAGGACAGTGTTGACAAAGGTACTGACTTAGAACATGCAGGACAATGCTAGCAATATGCAGGACAGCAATGACGAAAGTACTGACTTAGAACATGCAGGACAATGCTAGCAATATGCAGGACAGCAGTGATGAAAGTACTGACTTAGAACATGAAGGACAGTGGTGACAAAGGTACTGACTTAGAACATGCAGGACAATGCTAGCAATATGCAGGACAGCAGTGACAAAGGTACTGACTTAGAACATGCAGGACAATGCTAGCAATATGCAGGACAGCAGTGATGAAAGTACTGACTTAGAACATGAAGGACAGCAGTGGCAAAAGTATTGACCTAGAACAATAGGACAATGCTAGTAATATGCAGGACAGCAGTGAGAAAAGTATTGGCTTAGAACATGAAGGACAGCAGTGAGAAAAGTATTGGCTTAGAACATGAAGGACAGCAGTCACAAAAGTATTGGCTTCGAACATGAAGGACAGCAATGCCATAAGTATTGACTTAGTGCAAGCAGGACAAGGCTAGCAATATGCAGGGCAGCAGTGACAAAGGTACTGACTTAGAACGTGCAGGACAATGCTATCAATATGCAGGACAGCAGTGACAAAGGTACTGACTTAGAACATGCAGGATAATGCTAGCAATATGCAGGACAGCAGTGACGAAAGTACTGACTTAGAACATGCAGGATAATGCTAGAAATATGCAGGACAGCAGTGACGAAAGTACTGACTTAGAACATGAAGAACAGCAGTAACAAAAGTATTGACTTAGAACAAGCAGGACAATGCTAGTAATATGCAGGACAGCAGTAAGGAAAATATTGGCTTTGAACATGATGGACAGCGGTGACAAAAGTATTGGCTTAGAACATGAAGGACAGCGGTGACAAAAGTATTGGCTTAGAACATGAAGGACAGCCGTGACAAAACTATTGACTTAGAGAAAGCAGGACAAGGCTAGCAATATACAGGACAACGGTGACAAAGGTACTGACTTAGAATATGCAGGACAATGCTAGCAATATGCAGGACAGCGGTGACAAAGGTACTGACTTAGAACGTGCAGGACAATGCTAGCAATATGCAGGACAGCAGTGACAAAGGTACTGACTTAGAACATGCAGGACAATGCTAGCAATATGCAGGACAGCAGTGACAAAGGTACTGACTTAGAATGTGCAGGACAATGCTAGCAATATGCAGGACAGTGTGGACAAAGGTACTGATTTAGAACATGCAGGACAATGCTAGCAATACGCAGGACACCAGTGATGAAAGTACTGACTTAAAACATGAAGGACAGTGGTGACAATGGTACTGACCTAGAACAATAGGACAATGCTAGTAATATGCAGGACAGCAGTGACAAAAGTATTGGCTTAGAACATGAAGGACAGCGGTGACAAAAGTATTGGCTTAGAACATGAAGGACAGCCGTGACAAAAGTATTGACTTAGAGAAAGCAGGACAAGGCTAGCAATATGCAAGACAACGGTGACAAAGGTACTGACTTAGAATGTGCAGGACAATGCTAGCAATATGCAGGACAGCGGTGACAAAGGTACTTACTTAGAACATGCAGGACAATGCTAGCTAAATGCAGGACAGTGTTGACAAAGGTACTGATTTAGAACATGCAGGACAATGCTAGCAATATGCAGGACAGCAATGACGAAAGTACTGACTTAGAACAGGTAGGACAATGCTAGCAATATGCAGGGCAGCAGTGATGAAAGTACTGACTTAGAACATGAAGGGCAGCAGTGACAAAAGTATTGACCTAGAACAATAGGACAATGCTAGTAATATGCAGGACAGCAGTGAGAAAGGTATTGGCTTAGAACATGAAGGACAGCAGTAAGAAAGGTATTGGCTTAGAACATGAAGGACAGCAGTGACATAAGTATTGACTTAGAACATGAAGGACAGCCGTGACAAAAGTATTGACTTAGAGAAAGCAGGACACGGCTAGCAAAATGCAGGACAATGGTGACAAAGGTACTGATTTAGAATGTGCAGGACAATGCTAGCAATATGCAGGACAGCAGTGACAAAGGTACTGACTTAGAACATGCAGGAATATGCTAGCAATATGCAGGACAGCAATGACGAAAGTACTGACTTAGAACATGCAGGACAATGCTAGCAATATGCAGGACAGCAGTGATGAAAGTACTGACTTAGAACATGAAGGACAGCAGTGACAAAAGTATTGACCTAGAACAATAGGACAATGCTAGTAATATGCAGGACAGCAGTGAGAAAAGTATTGGCTTAGAACATGAAGGACAGCAGTGACAAAAGTATTGGCTTTGAACATGAAGGACAGCAGTGACATAAGTATTGACTTAGAGCAAGCAGGACAAGGCTAGCAATATGCAGGGCAGCGGTGACAAAGTTACTGACTTAGAACGTGCAGGACAATGCTATCAATATGCAGGACAGCAGTGACAAAGGTACTGACTTAGAACATGCAGGAAAATGCTAGCAATATGCAGGACAGCAGTGACGAAAGTACTGACTTAGAACATGCAGGACAATGCTAGCAATATGCAGGACATCAGTGACAAAGGTACTGACTTAGAACATGCAGGAAAATGCTAGCAATATGCAGGACAGCAGTGACGAAAGTATTGACTTAGAACAAGCAGGACAATGCTAGTAATATGCAGGACAGCAGTAAGGAAAATATTGGCTTTGAACATGAAGGACAGCGGTGACAAAAGTATTGGCTTAGAACATGAAGGACAGCAATGACAACAGTATTGACTTAGTGCAAGCAGGACAAGGCTATCAATATGCAGGACAGCAGTGACAAAGGTACTGACTTAGAACATGCAGGGCAATGCTAGCAATATGCAGGACAGTGTTGACAAAGGTACTGATTTAGAACATGCAGGACAATGCTAGCAATATGCAGGACAGCAGTGACGAAAGTACTGACTTAGAACATGCAGGACAATGCTAGCAATATGCAGGACAGCAGTGATGAAAGTACTGACTTAGAACATGAAGGACAGTGGTGACAAAGGTACTGACTTAGAACGAGCAGGACAATGCTAGCAATATGCAGGACAGCAGTGACAAAGGTACTGATTTAGAACATGCAGGACAATGCTAGCAATATGCAGGACAGCAATGACGAAAGTACTGACTTAGAACAGGTAGGACAATGCTAGCAGTATGTAGGACAGCAGTGATGAAAGTACTGACTTAGAACATGAAGGGCAGCAGTGACAAAAGTATTGACCTAGAACAATAGGACAATGCTAGTAATATGCAGGACAGCAGTGAGAAAGGTATTGGCTTAGAACATGAAGGACAGCAGTGACAAAAGTATTGGCTTTGAACATGAAGGACAGCAGTGACATAAGTATTGACTTAGAGCAAGCAGGACAAGGCTAGCAATATGCAGGGCAGCGGTGACAAAGTTACTGACTTAGAACGTGCAGGACAATGCTATCAATATGCAGGACAGCAGTGACAAAGGTACTGACTTAGAACATGCAGGAAAATGCTAGCAATATGCAGGACAGCAGTGACGAAAGTACTGACTTAGAACATGCAGGACAATGCTAGCAATATGCAGGACATCAGTGACAAAGGTACTGACTTAGAACATGCAGGAAAATGCTAGCAATATGCAGGACAGCAGTGACGAAAGTATTGACTTAGAACAAGCAGGACAATGCTAGTAATATGCAGGACAGCAGTAAGGAAAATATTGGCTTTGAACATGAAGGACAGCGGTGACAAAAGTATTGGCTTAGAACATGAAGGACAGCAATGACAACAGTATTGACTTAGTGCAAGCAGGACAAGGCTATCAATATGCAGGACAGCAGTGACAAAGGTACTGACTTAGAACATGCAGGGCAATGCTAGCAATATGCAGGACAGTGTTGACAAAGGTACTGATTTAGAACATGCAGGACAATGCTAGCAATATGCAGGACAGCAGTGACGAAAGTACTGACTTAGAACATGCAGGACAATGCTAGCAATATGCAGGACAGCAGTGATGAAAGTACTGACTTAGAACATGAAGGACAGTGGTGACAAAGGTACTGACTTAGAACGAGCAGGACAATGCTAGCAATATGCAGGACAGCAGTGACAAAGGTACTGATTTAGAACATGCAGGACAATGCTAGCAATATGCAGGACAGCAATGACGAAAGTACTGACTTAGAACAGGTAGGACAATGCTAGCAGTATGTAGGACAGCAGTGATGAAAGTACTGACTTAGAACATGAAGGGCAGCAGTGACAAAAGTATTGACCTAGAACAATAGGACAATGCTAGTAATATGCAGGACAGCAGTGAGAAAGGTATTGGCTTAGAACATGAAGGACAGCAGTGAGAAAAGTATTGGCTTTGAACATGAAGGACAGCAGTGACATAAGTATTGACTTAGAACATGAAGGACAGCCCTGACAAAAGTATTGACTTAGAGAAAGCAGGACAAGGCTAGCAATATGCAGGACAACGGTGACAAAGGTACTGACTCAGAATGTGCAGGACAATGCTAGCAATATGCAGGACAGCGGTGACAAAGGTACTGACTTAGAACGTGCAGGACAATCCTAGCAATATGCAGGACAGCAGTGACAAAGGTACTGACTTAGAACATGCAGGACAATGCTAGCAATATGCAGGACAGCAGTGACAAAGGTACTGACTTAGAATGTGCAGGACAATGCTAGAAATATGCAGGACAGTGTTGACAAAGGTACTGACTTAGAACATGCAGGACAATGCTAGCAATATGCAGGACAGCAATGACGAAAGTACTGACTTAGAACATGCAGGACAATGCTAGCAATATGCAGGACAGCAGTGATGAAAGTACTGACTTAGAACATGAAGGACAGTGGTGACAAAGGTACTGACTTAGAACATGCAGGACAATGCTAGCAATATGCAGGACAGCAGTGACAAAGGTACTGACTTAGAACATGCAGGACAATGCTAGCAATATGCAGGACAGCAGTGATGAAAGTACTGACTTAGAACATGAAGGACAGCAGTGGCAAAAGTATTGACCTAGAACAATAGGACAATGCTAGTAATATGCAGGACAGCAGTGAGAAAAGTATTGGCTTAGAACATGAAGGACAGCAGTGAGAAAAGTATTGGCTTAGAACATGAAGGACAGCAGTCACAAAAGTATTGGCTTCGAACATGAAGGACAGCAATGCCATAAGTATTGACTTAGTGCAAGCAGGACAAGGCTAGCAATATGCAGGGCAGCAGTGACAAAGGTACTGACTTAGAACGTGCAGGACAATGCTATCAATATGCAGGACAGCAGTGACAAAGGTACTGACTTAGAACATGCAGGATAATGCTAGCAATATGCAGGACAGCAGTGACGAAAGTACTGACTTAGAACATGCAGGATAATGCTAGAAATATGCAGGACAGCAGTGACGAAAGTACTGACTTAGAACATGAAGAACAGCAGTAACAAAAGTATTGACTTAGAACAAGCAGGACAATGCTAGTAATATGCAGGACAGCAGTAAGGAAAATATTGGCTTTGAACATGATGGACAGCGGTGACAAAAGTATTGGCTTAGAACATGAAGGACAGCGGTGACAAAAGTATTGGCTTAGAACATGAAGGACAGCCGTGACAAAACTATTGACTTAGAGAAAGCAGGACAAGGCTAGCAATATACAGGACAACGGTGACAAAGGTACTGACTTAGAATATGCAGGACAATGCTAGCAATATGCAGGACAGCGGTGACAAAGGTACTGACTTAGAACGTGCAGGACAATGCTAGCAATATGCAGGACAGCAGTGACAAAGGTACTGACTTAGAACATGCAGGACAATGCTAGCAATATGCAGGACAGCAGTGACAAAGGTACTGACTTAGAATGTGCAGGACAATGCTAGCAATATGCAGGACAGTGTGGACAAAGGTACTGATTTAGAACATGCAGGACAATGCTAGCAATACGCAGGACACCAGTGATGAAAGTACTGACTTAAAACATGAAGGACAGTGGTGACAATGGTACTGACCTAGAACAATAGGACAATGCTAGTAATATGCAGGACAGCAGTGACAAAAGTATTGGCTTAGAACATGAAGGACAGCAGTGACAAAAGTATTGGCTTAGAACATGAAGGACAGCCGTGACAAAAGTATTGACTTAGAGAAAGCAGGACAAGGCTAGCAATATGCAAGACAACGGTGACAAAGGTACTGACTTAGAATGTGCAGGACAATGCTAGCAATATGCAGGACAGCGGTGACAAAGGTACTTACTTAGAACATGCAGGACAATGCTAGCTAAATGCAGGACAGTGTTGACAAAGGTACTGATTTAGAACATGCAGGACAATGCTAGCAATATGCAGGACAGCAATGACGAAAGTACTGACTTAGAACAGGTAGGACAATGCTAGCAATATGCAGGGCAGCAGTGATGAAAGTACTGACTTAGAACATGAAGGGCAGCAGTGACAAAAGTATTGACCTAGAACAATAGGACAATGCTAGTAATATGCAGGACAGCAGTGAGAAAGGTATTGGCTTAGAACATGAAGGACAGCAGTAAGAAAGGTATTGGCTTAGAACATGAAGGACAGCAGTGACATAAGTATTGACTTAGAACATGAAGGACAGCCGTGACAAAAGTATTGACTTAGAGAAAGCAGGACACGGCTAGCAAAATGCAGGACAATGGTGACAAAGGTACTGACTTAGAATGTGCAGGACAATGCTAGCAATATGCAGGACAGCAGTGACAAAGGTACTGACTTAGAACATGCAGGAATATGCTAGCAATATGCAGGACAGCAATGACGAAAGTACTGACTTAGAACATGCAGGACAATGCTAGCAATATGCAGGACAGCAGTGATGAAAGTACTGACTTAGAACATGAAGGACAGCAGTGACAAAAGTATTGACCTAGAACAATAGGACAATGCTAGTAATATGCAGGACAGCAGTGAGAAAAGTATTGGCTTAGAACATGAAGGACAGCAGTGACATAAGTATTGACTTAGAGCAAGCAGGACAAGGCTAGCAATATGCAGGGCAGCGGTGACAAAGTTACTGACTTAGAACGTGCAGGACAATGCTATCAATATGCAGGACAGCAGTGACAAAGGTACTGACTTAGAACATGCAGGAAAATGCTAGCAATATGCAGGACAGCAGTGACGAAAGTACTGACTTAGAACATGCAGGACAATGCTAGCAATATGCAGGACATCAGTGACAAAGGTACTGACTTAGAACATGCAGGAAAATGCTAGCAATATGCAGGACAGCAGTGACGAAAGTATTGACTTAGAACAAGCAGGACAATGCTAGTAATATGCAGGACAGCAGTAAGGAAAATATTGGCTTTGAACATGAAGGAAAGCGGTGACAAAAGTATTGGCTTAGAACATGAAGGACAGCAATGACAACAGTATTGACTTAGTGCAAGCAGGACAAGGCTATCAATATGCAGGACAGCAGTGACAAAGGTACTGACTTAGAACATGCAGGGCAATGCTAGCAATATGCAGGACAGTGTTGACAAAGGTACTGATTTAGAACATGCAGGACAATGCTAGCAATATGCAGGACAGCAGTGACGAAAGTACTGACTTAGAACATGCAGGACAATGCTAGCAATATGCAGGACAGCAGTGATGAAAGTACTGACTTAGAACATGAAGGACAGTGGTGACAAAGGTACTGACTTAGAACGAGCAGGACAATGCTAGCAATATGCAGGACAGCAGTGACAAAGGTACTGATTTAGAACATGCAGGACAATGCTAGCAATATGCAGGACAGCAATGACGAAAGTACTGACTTAGAACAGGTAGGACAATGCTAGCAGTATGTAGGACAGCAGTGATGAAAGTACTGACTTAGAACATGAAGGGCAGCAGTGACAAAAGTATTGACCTAGAACAATAGGACAATGCTAGTAATATGCAGGACAGCAGTGAGAAAGGTATTGGCTTAGAACATGAAGGACAGCAGTGAGAAAAGTATTGGCTTTGAACATGAAGGACAGCAGTGACATAAGTATTGACTTAGAACATGAAGGACAGCCCTGACAAAAGTATTGACTTAGAGAAAGCAGGACAAGGCTAGCAATATGCAGGACAACGGTGACAAAGGTACTGACTCAGAATGTGCAGGACAATGCTAGCAATATGCAGGACAGCGGTGACAAAGGTACTGACTTAGAACGTGCAGGACAATCCTAGCAATATGCAGGACAGCAGTGACAAAGGTACTGACTTAGAACATGCAGGACAATGCTAGCAATATGCAGGACAGCAGTGACAAAGGTACTGACTTAGAATGTGCAGGACAATGCTAGAAATATGCAGGACAGTGTTGACAAAGGTACTGACTTAGAACATGCAGGACAATGCTAGCAATATGCAGGACAGCAATGACGAAAGTACTGACTTAGAACATGCAGGACAATGCTAGCAATATGCAGGACAGCAGTGATGAAAGTACTGACTTAGAACATGAAGAACAGCAGTAACAAAAGTATTGACTTAGAACAAGCAGGACAATGCTAGTAATATGCAGGACAGCAGTAAGGAAAATATTGGCTTTGAACATGATGGACAGCGGTGACAAAAGTATTGGCTTAGAACATGAAGGACAGCGGTGACAAAAGTATTGGCTTAGAACATGAAGGACAGCCGTGACAAAACTATTGACTTAGAGAAAGCAGGACAAGGCTAGCAATATACAGGACAACGGTGACAAAGGTACTGACTTAGAATATGCAGGACAATGCTAGCAATATGCAGGACAGCGGTGACAAAGGTACTGACTTAGAACGTGCAGGACAATGCTAGCAATATGCAGGACAGCAGTGACAAAGGTACTGACTTAGAACATGCAGGACAATGCTAGCAATATGCAGGACAGCAGTGACAAAGGTACTGACTTAGAATGTGCAGGACAATGCTAGCAATATGCAGGAAAGTGTGGACAAAGGTACTGATTTAGAACATGCAGGACAATGCTAGCAATACGCAGGACACCAGTGATGAAAGTACTGACTTAAAACATGAAGGACAGTGGTGACAATGGTACTGACCTAGAACAATAGGACAATGCTAGTAATATGCAGGACAGCAGTGACAAAAGTATTGGCTTAGAACATGAAGGACAGCGGTGACAAAAGTATTGGCTTAGAACATGAAGGACAGCCGTGACAAAAGTATTGACTTAGAGAAAGCAGGACAAGGCTAGCAATATGCAAGACAACGGTGACAAAGGTACTGACTTAGAATGTGCAGGACAATGCTAGCAATATGCAGGACAGCGGTGACAAAGGTACTTACTTAGAACATGCAGGACAATGCTAGCTAAATGCAGGACAGTGTTGACAAAGGTACTGATTTAGAACATGCAGGACAATGCTAGCAATATGCAGGACAGCAATGACGAAAGTACTGACTTAGAACAGGTAGGACAATGCTAGCAATATGCAGGGCAGCAGTGATGAAAGTACTGACTTAGAACATGAAGGGCAGCAGTGACAAAAGTATTGACCTAGAACAATAGGACAATGCTAGTAATATGCAGGACAGCAGTGAGAAAGGTATTGGCTTAGAACATGAAGGACAGCAGTAAGAAAGGTATTGGCTTAGAACATGAAGGACAGCAGTGACATAAGTATTGACTTAGAACATGAAGGACAGCCGTGACAAAAGTATTGACTTAGAGAAAGCAGGACACGGCTAGCAAAATGCAGGACAATGGTGACAAAGGTACTGACTTAGAATGTGCAGGACAATGCTAGCAATATGCAGGACAGCAGTGACAAAGGTACTGACTTAGAACATGCAGGAATATGCTAGCAATATGCAGGACAGCAATGACGAAAGTACTGACTTAGAACATGCAGGACAATGCTAGCAATATGCAGGACAGCAGTGATGAAAGTACTGACTTAGAACATGAAGGACAGCAGTGACAAAAGTATTGACCTAGAACAATAGGACAATGCTAGTAATATGCAGGACAGCAGTGAGAAAAGTATTGGCTTAGAACATGAAGGACAGCAGTGACAAAAGTATTGGCTTTGAACATGAAGGACAGCAGTGACATAAGTATTGACTTAGAGCAAGCAGGACAAGGCTAGCAATATGCAGGGCAGCGGTGACAAAGTTACTGACTTAGAACGTGCAGGACAATGCTATCAATATGCAGGACAGCAGTGACAAAGGTACTGACTTAGAACATGCAGGAAAATGCTAGCAATATGCAGGACAGCAGTAACGAAAGTACTGACTTAGAACATGCAGGACAATGCTAGCAATATGCAGGACATCAGTGACAAAGGTACTGACTTAGAACATGCAGGAAAATGCTAGCAATATGCAGGACAGCAGTGACGAAAGTATTGACTTAGAACAAGCAGGACAATGCTAGTAATATGCAGGACAGCAGTAAGGAAAATATTGGCTTTGAACATGAAGGAAAGCGGTGACAAAAGTATTGGCTTAGAACATGAAGGACAGCAATGACAACAGTATTGCCTTAGTGCAAGCAGGACAAGGCTATCAATATGCAGGACAGCAGTGACAAAGGTACTGACTTAGAACATGCAGGGCAATGCTAGCAATATGCAGGACAGTGTTGACAAAGGTACTGATTTAGAACATGCAGGACAATGCTAGCAATATGCAGGACAGCAGTGACGAAAGTACTGACTTAGAACATGCAGGACAATGCTAGCAATATGCAGGACAGCAGTGATGAAAGTACTGACTTAGAACATGAAGGACAGTGGTGACAAAGGTACTGACTTAGAACGAGCAGGACAATGCTAGCAATATGCAGGACAGCAGTGACAAAGGTACTGATTTAGAACATGCAGGACAATGCTAGCAATATGCAGGACAGCAATGACGAAAGTACTGACTTAGAACAGGTAGGACAATGCTAGCAGTATGTAGGACAGCAGTGATGAAAGTACTGACTTAGAACATGAAGGGCAGCAGTGACAAAAGTATTGACCTAGAACAATAGGACAATGCTAGTAATATGCAGGACAGCAGTGAGAAAGGTATTGGCTTAGAACATGAAGGACAGCAGTGAGAAAAGTATTGGCTTTGAACATGAAGGACAGCAGTGACATAAGTATTGACTTAGAACATGAAGGACAGCCCTGACAAAAGTATTGACTTAGAGAAAGCAGGACAAGGCTAGCAATATGCAGGACAACGGTGACAAAGGTACTGACTCAGAATGTGCAGGACAATGCTAGCAATATGCAGGACAGCGGTGACAAAGGTACTGATTTAGAACATGCAGGACAATGCTAGCAATATGCAGGACAGCAGTGACGAAAGTACTGACTTAGAACATGCAGGACAATGCTAGCAATATGCAGGACAGCAGTGATGAAAGTACTGACTTAGAACATGAAGGACAGTGGTGACAAAGGTACTGACTTAGAACGAGCAGGACAATGCTAGCAATATGCAGGACAGCAGTGACAAAGGTACTGATTTAGAACATGCAGGACAATGCTAGCAATATGCAGGACAGCAATGACGAAAGTACTGACTTAGAACAGGTAGGACAATGCTAGCAGTATGTAGGACAGCAGTGATGAAAGTACTGACTTAGAACATGAAGGGCAGCAGTGACAAAAGTATTGACCTAGAACAATAGGACAATGCTAGTAATATGCAGGACAGCAGTGAGAAAGGTATTGGCTTAGAACATGAAGGACAGCAGTGAGAAAAGTATTGGCTTTGAACATGAAGGACAGCAGTGACATAAGTATTGACTTAGAACATGAAGGACAGCCCTGACAAAAGTATTGACTTAGAGAAAGCAGGACAAGGCTAGCAATATGCAGGACAACGGTGACAAAGGTACTGACTCAGAATGTGCAGGACAATGCTAGCAATATGCAGGACAGCGGTGACAAAGGTACTGACTTAGAACGTGCAGGACAATCCTAGCAATATGCAGGACAGCAGTGACAAAGGTACTGACTTAGAACATGCAGGACAATGCTAGCAATATGCAGGACAGCAGTGACAAAGGTACTGACTTAGAATGTGCAGGACAATGCTAGAAATATGCAGGACAGTGTTGACAAAGGTACTGACTTAGAACATGCAGGACAATGCTAGCAATATGCAGGACAGCAATGACGAAAGTACTGACTTAGAACATGCAGGACAATGCTAGCAATATGCAGGACAGCAGTGATGAAAGTACTGACTTAGAACATGAAGAACAGCAGTAACAAAAGTATTGACTTAGAACAAGCAGGACAATGCTAGTAATATGCAGGACAGCAGTAAGGAAAATATTGGCTTTGAACATGATGGACAGCGGTGACAAAAGTATTGGCTTAGAACATGAAGGACAGCAGTGACAAAAGTATTGGCTTAGAACATGAAGGACAGCCGTGACAAAACTATTGACTTAGAGAAAGCAGGACAAGGCTAGCAATATACAGGACAACGGTGACAAAGGTACTGACTTAGAATATGCAGGACAATGCTAGCAATATGCAGGACAGCGGTGACAAAGGTACTGACTTAGAACGTGCAGGACAATGCTAGCAATATGCAGGACAGCAGTGACAAAGGTACTGACTTAGAACATGCAGGACAATGCTAGCAATATGCAGGACAGCAGTGACAAAGGTACTGACTTAGAATGTGCAGGACAATGCTAGCAATATGCAGGACAGTGTGGACAAAGGTACTGATTTAGAACATGCAGGACAATGCTAGCAATACGCAGGACACCAGTGATGAAAGTACTGACTTAAAACATGAAGGACAGTGGTGACAATGGTACTGACCTAGAACAATAGGACAATGCTAGTAATATGCAGGACAGCAGTGACAAAAGTATTGGCTTAGAACATGAAGGACAGCGGTGACAAAAGTATTGGCTTAGAACATGAAGGACAGCCGTGACAAAAGTATTGACTTAGAGAAAGCAGGACAAGGCTAGCAATATGCAAGACAACGGTGACAAAGGTACTGACTTAGAATGTGCAGGACAATGCTAGCAATATGCAGGACAGCGGTGACAAAGGTACTTACTTAGAACATGCAGGACAATGCTAGCTAAATGCAGGACAGTGTTGACAAAGGTACTGATTTAGAACATGCAGGACAATGCTAGCAATATGCAGGACAGCAATGACGAAAGTACTGACTTAGAACAGGTAGGACAATGCTAGCAATATGCAGGGCAGCAGTGATGAAAGTACTGACTTAGAACATGAAGGGCAGCAGTGACAAAAGTATTGACCTAGAACAATAGGACAATGCTAGTAATATGCAGGACAGCAGTGAGAAAGGTATTGGCTTAGAACATGAAGGACAGCAGTAAGAAAGGTATTGGCTTAGAACATGAAGGACAGCAGTGACATAAGTATTGACTTAGAACATGAAGGACAGCAGTGACAAAAGTATTGAATTAGAGAAAGCAGGACACGGCTAGCAAAATGCAGGACAATGGTGACAAAGGTACTGACTTAGAATGTGCAGGACAATGCTAGCAATATGCAGGACAGCAGTGACAAAGGTACTGACTTAGAACATGCAGGAATATGCTAGCAATATGCAGGACAGCAATGACGAAAGTACTGACTTAGAACATGCAGGACAATGCTAGCAATATGCAGGACAGCAGTGATGAAAGTACTGACTTAGAACATGAAGGACAGCAGTGACAAAAGTATTGACCTAGAACAATAGGACAATGCTAGTAATATGCAGGACAGCAGTGAGAAAAGTATTGGCTTAGAACATGAAGGACAGCAGTGACAAAAGTATTGGCTTTGAACATGAAGGACAGCAGTGACATAAGTATTGACTTAGAGCAAGCAGGACAAGGCTAGCAATATGCAGGGCAGCGGTGACAAAGTTACTGACTTAGAACGTGCAGGACAATGCTATCAATATGCAGGACAGCAGTGACAAAGGTACTGACTTAGAACATGCAGGAAAATGCTAGCAATATGCAGGACAGCAGTGACGAAAGTACTGACTTAGAACATGCAGGACAATGCTAGCAATATGCAGGACATCAGTGACAAAGGTACTGACTTAGAACATGCAGGAAAATGCTAGCAATATGCAGGACAGCAGTGACGAAAGTATTGACTTAGAACAAGCAGGACAATGCTAGTAATATGCAGGACAGCAGTAAGGAAAATATTGGCTTTGAACATGAAGGACAGCGGTGACAAAAGTATTGGCTTAGAACATGAAGGACAGCAATGACAACAGTATTGACTTAGTGCAAGCAGGACAAGGCTATCAATATGCAGGACAGCAGTGACAAAGGTACTGACTTAGAACATGCAGGGCAATGCTAGCAATATGCAGGACAGTGTTGACAAAGGTACTGATTTAGAACATGCAGGACAATGCTAGCAATATGCAGGACAGCAGTGACGAAAGTACTGACTTAGAACATGCAGGACAATGCTAGCAATATGCAGGACAGCAGTGATGAAAGTACTGACTTAGAACATGAAGGACAGTGGTGACAAAGGTACTGACTTAGAACGAGCAGGACAATGCTAGCAATATGCAGGACAGCAGTGACAAAGGTACTGATTTAGAACATGCAGGACAATGCTAGCAATATGCAGGACAGCAATGACGAAAGTACTGACTTAGAACAGGTAGGACAATGCTAGCAGTATGTAGGACAGCAGTGATGAAAGTACTGACTTAGAACATGAAGGGCAGCAGTGACAAAAGTATTGACCTAGAACAATAGGACAATGCTAGTAATATGCAGGACAGCAGTGAGAAAGGTATTGGCTTAGAACATGAAGGACAGCAGTGAGAAAAGTATTGGCTTTGAACATGAAGGACAGCAGTGACATAAGTATTGACTTAGAACATGAAGGACAGCCCTGACAAAAGTATTGACTTAGAGAAAGCAGGACAAGGCTAGCAATATGCAGGACAACGGTGACAAAGGTACTGACTCAGAATGTGCAGGACAATGCTAGCAATATGCAGGACAGCGGTGACAAAGGTACTGACTTAGAACGTGCAGGACAATCCTAGCAATATGCAGGACAGCAGTGACAAAGGTACTGACTTAGAACATGCAGGACAATGCTAGCAATATGCAGGACAGCAGTGACAAAGGTACTGACTTAGAATGTGCAGGACAATGCTAGAAATATGCAGGACAGTGTTGACAAAGGTACTGACTTAGAACATGCAGGACAATGCTAGCAATATGCAGGACAGCAATGACGAAAGTACTGACTTAGAACATGCAGGACAATGCTAGCAATATGCAGGACAGCAGTGATGAAAGTACTGACTTAGAACATGAAGGACAGTGGTGACAAAGGTACTGACTTAGAACATGCAGGACAATGCTAGCAATATGCAGGACAGCAGTGACAAAGGTACTGACTTAGAACATGCAGGACAATGCTAGCAATATGCAGGACAGCAGTGATGAAAGTACTGACTTAGAACATGAAGGACAGCAGTGGCAAAAGTATTGACCTAGAACAATAGGACAATGCTAGTAATATGCAGGACAGCAGTGAGAAAAGTATTGGCTTAGAACATGAAGGACAGCAGTGAGAAAAGTATTGGCTTAGAACATGAAGGACAGCAGTGACAAAAGTATTGGCTTCGAACATGAAGGACAGCAATGCCATAAGTATTGACTTAGTGCAAGCAGGACAAGGCTAGCAATATGCAGGGCAGCAGTGACAAAGGTACTGACTTAGAACGTGCAGGACAATGCTATCAATATGCAGGACAGCAGTGACAAAGGTACTGACTTAGAACATGCAGGATAATGCTAGCAATATGCAGGACAGCAGTGACGAAAGTACTGACTTAGAACATGCAGGATAATGCTAGAAATATGCAGGACAGCAGTGACGAAAGTACTGACTTAGAACATGAAGAACAGCAGTAACAAAAGTATTGACTTAGAACAAGCAGGACAATGCTAGTAATATGCAGGACAGCAGTAAGGAAAATATTGGCTTTGAACATGATGGACAGCGGTGACAAAAGTATTGGCTTAGAACATGAAGGACAGCGGTGACAAAAGTATTGGCTTAGAACATGAAGGACAGCCGTGACAAAACTATTGACTTAGAGAAAGCAGGACAAGGCTAGCAATATACAGGACAACGGTGACAAAGGTACTGACTTAGAATATGCAGGACAATGCTAGCAATATGCAGGACAGCGGTGACAAAGGTACTGACTTAGAACGTGCAGGACAATGCTAGCAATATGCAGGACAGCAGTGACAAAGGTACTGACTTAGAACATGCAGGACAATGCTAGCAATATGCAGGACAGCAGTGACAAAGGTACTGACTTAGAATGTGCAGGACAATGCTAGCAATATGCAGGACAGTGTGGACAAAGGTACTGATTTAGAACATGCAGGACAATGCTAGCAATACGCAGGACACCAGTGATGAAAGTACTGACTTAAAACATGAAGGACAGTGGTGACAATGGTACTGACCTAGAACAATAGGACAATGCTAGTAATATGCAGGACAGCAGTGACAAAAGTATTGGCTTAGAACATGAAGGACAGCGGTGACAAAAGTATTGGCTTAGAACATGAAGGACAGCCGTGACAAAAGTATTGACTTAGAGAAAGCAGGACAAGGCTAGCAATATGCAAGACAACGGTGACAAAGGTACTGACTTAGAATGTGCAGGACAATGCTAGCAATATGCAGGACAGCGGTGACAAAGGTACTTACTTAGAACATGCAGGACAATGCTAGCTAAATGCAGGACAGTGTTGACAAAGGTACTGATTTAGAACATGCAGGACAATGCTAGCAATATGCAGGACAGCAATGACGAAAGTACTGACTTAGAACAGGTAGGACAATGCTAGCAATATGCAGGGCAGCAGTGATGAAAGTACTGACTTAGAACATGAAGGGCAGCAGTGACAAAAGTATTGACCTAGAACAATAGGACAATGCTAGTAATATGCAGGACAGCAGTGAGAAAGGTATTGGCTTAGAACATGAAGGACAGCAGTAAGAAAGGTATTGGCTTAGAACATGAAGGACAGCAGTGACATAAGTATTGACTTAGAACATGAAGGACAGCCGTGACAAAAGTATTGACTTAGAGAAAGCAGGACACGGCTAGCAAAATGCAGGACAATGGTGACAAAGGTACTGACTTAGAATGTGCAGGACAATGCTAGCAATATGCAGGACAGCAGTGACAAAGGTACTGACTTAGAACATGCAGGAATATGCTAGCAATATGCAGGACAGCAATGACGAAAGTACTGACTTAGAACATGCAGGACAATGCTAGCAATATGCAGGACAGCAGTGATGAAAGTACTGACTTAGAACATGAAGGACAGCAGTGACAAAAGTATTGACCTAGAACAATAGGACAATGCTAGTAATATGCAGGACAGCAGTGAGAAAAGTATTGGCTTAGAACATGAAGGACAGCAGTGACAAAAGTATTGGCTTTGAACATGAAGGACAGCAGTGACATAAGTATTGACTTAGAGCAAGCAGGACAAGGCTAGCAATATGCAGGGCAGCGGTGACAAAGTTACTGACTTAGAACGTGCAGGACAATGCTATCAATATGCAGGACAGCAGTGACAAAGGTACTGACTTAGAACATGCAGGAAAATGCTAGCAATATGCAGGACAGCAGTGACGAAAGTACTGACTTAGAACATGCAGGACAATGCTAGCAATATGCAGGACATCAGTGACAAAGGTACTGACTTAGAACATGCAGGAAAATGCTAGCAATATGCAGGACAGCAGTGACGAAAGTATTGACTTAGAACAAGCAGGACAATGCTAGTAATATGCAGGACAGCAGTAAGGAAAATATTGGCTTTGAACATGAAGGAAAGCGGTGACAAAAGTATTGGCTTAGAACATGAAGGACAGCAATGACAACAGTATTGACTTAGTGCAAGCAGGACAAGGCTATCAATATGCAGGACAGCAGTGACAAAGGTACTGACTTAGAACATGCAGGGCAATGCTAGCAATATGCAGGACAGTGTTGACAAAGGTACTGATTTAGAACATGCAGGACAATGCTAGCAATATGCAGGACAGCAGTGACGAAAGTACTGACTTAGAACATGCAGGACAATGCTAGCAATATGCAGGACAGCAGTGATGAAAGTACTGACTTAGAACATGAAGGACAGTGGTGACAAAGGTACTGACTTAGAACGAGCAGGACAATGCTAGCAATATGCAGGACAGCAGTGACAAAGGTACTGATTTAGAACATGCAGGACAATGCTAGCAATATGCAGGACAGCAATGACGAAAGTACTGACTTAGAACAGGTAGGACAATGCTAGCAGTATGTAGGACAGCAGTGATGAAAGTACTGACTTAGAACATGAAGGGCAGCAGTGACAAAAGTATTGACCTAGAACAATAGGACAATGCTAGTAATATGCAGGACAGCAGTGAGAAAGGTATTGGCTTAGAACATGAAGGACAGCAGTGAGAAAAGTATTGGCTTTGAACATGAAGGACAGCAGTGACATAAGTATTGACTTAGAACATGAAGGACAGCCCTGACAAAAGTATTGACTTAGAGAAAGCAGGACAAGGCTAGCAATATGCAGGACAACGGTGACAAAGGTACTGACTCAGAATGTGCAGGACAATGCTAGCAATATGCAGGACAGCGGTGACAAAGGTACTGACTTAGAACGTGCAGGACAATCCTAGCAATATGCAGGACAGCAGTGACAAAGGTACTGACTTAGAACATGCAGGACAATGCTAGCAATATGCAGGACAGCAGTGACAAAGGTACTGACTTAGAATGTGCAGGACAATGCTAGAAATATGCAGGACAGTGTTGACAAAGGTACTGACTTAGAACATGCAGGACAATGCTAGCAATATGCAGGACAGCAATGACGAAAGTACTGACTTAGAACATGCAGGACAATGCTAGCAATATGCAGGACAGCAGTGATGAAAGTACTGACTTAGAACATGAAGAACAGCAGTAACAAAAGTATTGACTTAGAACAAGCAGGACAATGCTAGTAATATGCAGGACAGCAGTAAGGAAAATATTGGCTTTGAACATGATGGACAGCGGTGACAAAAGTATTGGCTTAGAACATGAAGGACAGCGGTGACAAAAGTATTGGCTTAGAACATGAAGGACAGCCGTGACAAAACTATTGACTTAGAGAAAGCAGGACAAGGCTAGCAATATACAGGACAACGGTGACAAAGGTACTGACTTAGAATATGCAGGACAATGCTAGCAATATGCAGGACAGCGGTGACAAAGGTACTGACTTAGAACGTGCAGGACAATGCTAGCAATATGCAGGACAGCAGTGACAAAGGTACTGACTTAGAACATGCAGGACAATGCTAGCAATATGCAGGACAGCAGTGACAAAGGTACTGACTTAGAATGTGCAGGACAATGCTAGCAATATGCAGGAAAGTGTGGACAAAGGTACTGATTTAGAACATGCAGGACAATGCTAGCAATACGCAGGACACCAGTGATGAAAGTACTGACTTAAAACATGAAGGACAGTGGTGACAATGGTACTGACCTAGAACAATAGGACAATGCTAGTAATATGCAGGACAGCAGTGACAAAAGTATTGGCTTAGAACATGAAGGACAGCGGTGACAAAAGTATTGGCTTAGAACATGAAGGACAGCCGTGACAAAAGTATTGACTTAGAGAAAGCAGGACAAGGCTAGCAATATGCAAGACAACGGTGACAAAGGTACTGACTTAGAATGTGCAGGACAATGCTAGCAATATGCAGGACAGCGGTGACAAAGGTACTTACTTAGAACATGCAGGACAATGCTAGCTAAATGCAGGACAGTGTTGACAAAGGTACTGATTTAGAACATGCAGGACAATGCTAGCAATATGCAGGACAGCAATGACGAAAGTACTGACTTAGAACAGGTAGGACAATGCTAGCAATATGCAGGGCAGCAGTGATGAAAGTACTGACTTAGAACATGAAGGGCAGCAGTGACAAAAGTATTGACCTAGAACAATAGGACAATGCTAGTAATATGCAGGACAGCAGTGAGAAAGGTATTGGCTTAGAACATGAAGGACAGCAGTAAGAAAGGTATTGGCTTAGAACATGAAGGACAGCAGTGACATAAGTATTGACTTAGAACATGAAGGACAGCCGTGACAAAAGTATTGACTTAGAGAAAGCAGGACACGGCTAGCAAAATGCAGGACAATGGTGACAAAGGTACTGACTTAGAATGTGCAGGACAATGCTAGCAATATGCAGGACAGCAGTGACAAAGGTACTGACTTAGAACATGCAGGAATATGCTAGCAATATGCAGGACAGCAATGACGAAAGTACTGACTTAGAACATGCAGGACAATGCTAGCAATATGCAGGACAGCAGTGATGAAAGTACTGACTTAGAACATGAAGGACAGCAGTGACAAAAGTATTGACCTAGAACAATAGGACAATGCTAGTAATATGCAGGACAGCAGTGAGAAAAGTATTGGCTTAGAACATGAAGGACAGCAGTGACAAAAGTATTGGCTTTGAACATGAAGGACAGCAGTGACATAAGTATTGACTTAGAGCAAGCAGGACAAGGCTAGCAATATGCAGGGCAGCGGTGACAAAGTTACTGACTTAGAACGTGCAGGACAATGCTATCAATATGCAGGACAGCAGTGACAAAGGTACTGACTTAGAACATGCAGGAAAATGCTAGCAATATGCAGGACAGCAGTAACGAAAGTACTGACTTAGAACATGCAGGACAATGCTAGCAATATGCAGGACATCAGTGACAAAGGTACTGACTTAGAACATGCAGGAAAATGCTAGCAATATGCAGGACAGCAGTGACGAAAGTATTGACTTAGAACAAGCAGGACAATGCTAGTAATATGCAGGACAGCAGTAAGGAAAATATTGGCTTTGAACATGAAGGAAAGCGGTGACAAAAGTATTGGCTTAGAACATGAAGGACAGCAATGACAACAGTATTGACTTAATGCAAGCAGGACAAGGCTATCAATATGCAGGACAGCAGTGACAAAGGTACTGACTTAGAACATGCAGGGCAATGCTAGCAATATGCAGGACAGTGTTGACAAAGGTACTGATTTAGAACATGCAGGACAATGCTAGCAATATGCAGGACAGCAGTGACGAAAGTACTGACTTAGAACATGCAGGACAATGCTAGCAATATGCAGGACAGCAATGATGAAAGTACTGACTTAGAACATGAAGGACAGTGGTGACAAAGGTACTGACTTAGAACGAGCAGGACAATGCTAGCAATATGCAGGACAGCAGTGACAAAGGTACTGATTTAGAACATGCAGGACAATGCTAGCAATATGCAGGACAGCAATGACGAAAGTACTGACTTAGAACAGGTAGGACAATGCTAGCAGTATGTAGGACAGCAGTGATGAAAGTACTGACTTAGAACATGAAGGGCAGCAGTGACAAAAGTATTGACCTAGAACAATAGGACAATGCTAGTAATATGCAGGACAGCAGTGAGAAAGGTATTGGCTTAGAACATGAAGGACAGCAGTGAGAAAAGTATTGGCTTTGAACATGAAGGACAGCAGTGACATAAGTATTGACTTAGAACATGAAGGACAGCCCTGACAAAAGTATTGACTTAGAGAAAGCAGGACAAGGCTAGCAATATGCAGGACAACGGTGACAAAGGTACTGACTCAGAATGTGCAGGACAATGCTAGCAATATGCAGGACAGCGGTGACAAAGGTACTGACTTAGAACGTGCAGGACAATCCTAGCAATATGCAGGACAGCAGTGACAAAGGTACTGACTTAGAACATGCAGGACAATGCTAGCAATATGCAGGACAGCAGTGACAAAGGTACTGACTTAGAATGTGCAGGACAATGCTAGAAATATGCAGGACAATGTTGACAAAGGTACTGACTTAGAACATGCAGGACAATGCTAGCAATATGCAGGACAGCAATGACGAAAGTACTGACTTAGAACATGCAGGACAATGCTAGCAATATGCAGGACAGCAGTGATGAAAGTACTGACTTAGAACATGAAGAACAGCAGTAACAAAAGTATTGACTTAGAACAAGCAGGACAATGCTAGTAATATGCAGGACAGCAGTAAGGAAAATATTGGCTTTGAACATGATGGACAGCGGTGACAAAAGTATTGGCTTAGAACATGAAGGACAGCAGTGACAAAAGTATTGGCTTAGAACATGAAGGACAGCCGTGACAAAACTATTGACTTAGAGAAAGCAGGACAAGGCTAGCAATATACAGGACAACGGTGACAAAGGTACTGACTTAGAATATGCAGGACAATGCTAGCAATATGCAGGACAGCGGTGACAAAGGTACTGACTTAGAACGTGCAGGACAATGCTAGCAATATGCAGGACAGCAGTGACAAAGGTACTGACTTAGAACATGCAGGACAATGCTAGCAATATGCAGGACAGCAGTGACAAAGGTACTGACTTAGAATGTGCAGGACAATGCTAGCAATATGCAGGACAGTGTGGACAAAGGTACTGATTTAGAACATGCAGGACAATGCTAGCAATACGCAGGACACCAGTGATGAAAGTACTGACTTAAAACATGAAGGACAGTGGTGACAATGGTACTGACCTAGAACAATAGGACAATGCTAGTAATATGCAGGACAGCAGTGACAAAAGTATTGGCTTAGAACATGAAGGACAGCGGTGACAAAAGTATTGGCTTAGAACATGAAGGACAGCCGTGACAAAAGTATTGACTTAGAGAAAGCAGGACAAGGCTAGCAATATGCAAGACAACGGTGACAAAGGTACTGACTTAGAATGTGCAGGACAATGCTAGCAATATGCAGGACAGCGGTGACAAAGGTACTTACTTAGAACATGCAGGACAATGCTAGCTAAATGCAGGACAGTGTTGACAAAGGTACTGATTTAGAACATGCAGGACAATGCTAGCAATATGCAGGACAGCAATGACGAAAGTACTGACTTAGAACAGGTAGGACAATGCTAGCAATATGCAGGGCAGCAGTGATGAAAGTACTGACTTAGAACATGAAGGGCAGCAGTGACAAAAGTATTGACCTAGAACAATAGGACAATGCTAGTAATATGCAGGACAGCAGTGAGAAAGGTATTGGCTTAGAACATGAAGGACAGCAGTAAGAAAGGTATTGGCTTAGAACATGAAGGACAGCAGTGATATAAGTATTGACTTAGAACATGAAGGACAGCAGTGACAAAAGTATTGACTTAGAGAAAGCAGGACACGGCTAGCAAAATGCAGGACAATGGTGACAAAGGTACTGACTTAGAATGTGCAGGACAATGCTAGCAATATGCAGGACAGCAGTGACAAAGGTACTGACTTAGAACATGCAGGAATATGCTAGCAATATGCAGGACAGCAATGACGAAAGTACTGACTTAGAACATGCAGGACAATGCTAGCAATATGCAGGACAGCAGTGACGAAAGTACTGACTTAGAACATGAAGGACAGCAGTGACAAAAGTATTGACCTAGAACAATAGGACAATGCTAGTAATATGCAGGACAGCAGTGAGAAAAGTATTGGCTTAGAACATGAAGGACAGCAGTGACAAAAGTATTGGCTTTGAACATGAAGGACAGCAGTGACATAAGTATTGACTTAGAGCAAGCAGGACAAGGCTAGCAATATGCAGGGCAGCGGTGACAAAGTTACTGACTTAGAACGTGCAGGACAATGCTATCAATATGCAGGACAGCAGTGACAAAGGTACTGACTTAGAACATGCAGGAAAATGCTAGCAATATGCAGGACAGCAGTGACGAAAGTACTGACTTAGAACATGCAGGACAATGCTAGCAATATGCAGGACATCAGTGACAAAGGTACTGACTTAGAACATGCAGGAAAATGCTAGCAATATGCAGGACAGCAGTGACGAAAGTATTGACTTAGAACAAGCAGGACAATGCTAGTAATATGCAGGACAGCAGTAAGGAAAATATTGGCTTTGAACATGAAGGACAGCGGTGACAAAAGTATTGGCTTAGAACATGAAGGACAGCAATGACAACAGTATTGACTTAGTGCAAGCAGGACAAGGCTATCAATATGCAGGACAGCAGTGACAAAGGTACTGACTTAGAACATGCAGGGCAATGCTAGCAATATGCAGGACAGTGTTGACAAAGGTACTGATTTAGAACATGCAGGACAATGCTAGCAATATGCAGGACAGCAGTGACGAAAGTACTGACTTAGAACATGCAGGACAATGCTAGCAATATGCAGGACAGCAGTGATGAAAGTACTGACTTAGAACATGAAGGACAGTGGTGACAAAGGTACTGACTTAGAACGAGCAGGACAATGCTAGCAATATGCAGGACAGCAGTGACAAAGGTACTGATTTAGAACATGCAGGACAATGCTAGCAATATGCAGGACAGCAATGACGAAAGTACTGACTTAGAACAGGTAGGACAATGCTAGCAGTATGTAGGACAGCAGTGATGAAAGTACTGACTTAGAACATGAAGGGCAGCAGTGACAAAAGTATTGACCTAGAACAATAGGACAATGCTAGTAATATGCAGGACAGCAGTGAGAAAGGTATTGGCTTAGAACATGAAGGACAGCAGTGAGAAAAGTATTGGCTTTGAACATGAAGGACAGCAGTGACATAAGTATTGACTTAGAACATGAAGGACAGCCCTGACAAAAGTATTGACTTAGAGAAAGCAGGACAAGGCTAGCAATATGCAGGACAACGGTGACAAAGGTACTGACTCAGAATGTGCAGGACAATGCTAGCAATATGCAGGACAGCGGTGACAAAGGTACTGACTTAGAACGTGCAGGACAATCCTAGCAATATGCAGGACAGCAGTGACAAAGGTACTGACTTAGAACATGCAGGACAATGCTAGCAATATGCAGGACAGCAGTGACAAAGGTACTGACTTAGAATGTGCAGGACAATGCTAGAAATATGCAGGACAGTGTTGACAAAGGTACTGACTTAGAACATGCAGGACAATGCTAGCAATATGCAGGACAGCAATGACGAAAGTACTGACTTAGAACATGCAGGACAATGCTAGCAATATGCAGGACAGCAGTGATGAAAGTACTGACTTAGAACATGAAGGACAGTGGTGACAAAGGTACTGACTTAGAACGTGCAGGACAATGCTAGCAATATGCAGGACAGCAGTGACAAAGGTACTGACTTAGAACATGCAGGACAATGCTAGCAATATGCAGGACAGCAGTGATGAAAGTACTGACTTAGAACATGAAGGACAGCAGTGACAAAAGTATTGACCTAGAACAATAGGACAATGCTAGTAATATGCAGGACAGCAGTGAGAAAAGTATTGGCTTAGAACATGAAGGACAGCAGTGAGAAAAGTATTGGCTTAGAACATGAAGGACAGCAGTGACAAAAGTATTGGCTTCGAACATGAAGGACAGCAATGCCATAAGTATTGACTTAGTGCAAGCAGGACAAGGCTAGCAATATGCAGGGCAGCAGTGACAAAGGTACTGACTTAGAACGTGCAGGACAATGCTATCAATATGCAGGACAGCAGTGACAAAGGTACCGACTTAGAACATGCAGGATAATGCTAGCAATATGCAGGACAGCAGTGACAAAAGTACTGACTTAGAACATGCAGGATAATGCTAGAAATATGCAGGACAGCAGTGACGAAAGTACTGACTTAGAACATGAAGAACAGCAGTGACAAAACTATTGACTTAGAGAAAGCAGGACAAGGCTAGCAATATACAGGACAACGGTGACAAAGGTACTGACTTAGAATATGCAGGACAATGCTAGCAATATGCAGGACAGCGGTGACAAAGGTACTGACTTAGAACGTGCAGGACAATGCTAGCAATATGCAGGACAGCAGTGACAAAGGTACTGACTTAGAACATGCAGGACAATGCTAGCAATATGCAGGACAGCAGTGACAAAGGTACTGACTTAGAATGTGCAGGACAATGCTAGCAATATGCAGGACAGTGTGGACAAAGGTACTGATTTAGAACATGCAGGACAATGCTAGCAATACGCAGGACACCAGTGATGAAAGTACTGACTTAAAACATGAAGGACAGTGGTGACAATGGTACTGACCTAGAACAATAGGACAATGCTAGTAATATGCAGGACAGCAGTGAGAAAAGTATTGGCTTAGAACATGAAGGACAGCAGTGAGAAAAGTATTGGCTTCGAACATGAAGGACAGCAGTGACAAAAGTATTGACTTAGAGCAAGCAGGACAAGGCTAGCAATATGCAGGACAATGGTGACAAAGGTACTGACTTAGAATGTGCAGGACAATGCTAGCAATATGCAGGACAGCGGTGACAAAGGTACTGACTTAGAACGTGCAGGACAATGCTAGCAATATGCAGGACAGCAGTGACAAAGGTACTGACTTAGAACATGCAGGACAATGCTAGCAATATGCAGGACAGCAGTGACAAAGGTACTGACTTAGAACATGAAGGACAGCCCTGACAAAAGTATTGACTTAGAGAAAGCAGGACAAGGCTAGCAATATGCAGGACAACGGTGACAAAGGTACTGACTCAGAATGTGCAGGACAATGCTAGCAATATGCAGGACAGCGGTGACAAAGGTACTGACTTAGAACGTGCAGGACAATCCTAGCAATATGCAGGACAGCAGTGACAAAGGTACTGACTTAGAACATGCAGGACAATGCTAGCAATATGCAGGACAGCAGTGACAAAGGTACTGACTTAGAATGTGCAGGACAATGCTAGAAATATGCAGGACAGTGTTGACAAAGGTACTGACTTAGAACATGCAGGACAATGCTAGCAATATGCAGGACAGCAATGACGAAAGTACTGACTTAGAACATGCAGGACAATGCTAGCAATATGCAGGACAGCAGTGATGAAAGTACTGACTTAGAACATGAAGGACGGTGGTGACAAAGGTACTGACTTAGAACGTGCAGGACAATGCTAGCAATATGCAGGACAGCAGTGACAAAGGTACTGACTTAGAACATGCAGGACAATGCTAGCAATATGCAGGACAGCAGTGATGAAAGTACTGACTTAGAACATGAAGGACAGCAGTGACAAAAGTATTGACCTAGAACAATAGGACAATGCTAGTAATATGCAGGACAGCAGTGAGAAAAGTATTGGCTTAGAACATGAAGGACAGCAGTGAGAAAAGTATTGGCTTAGAACATGAAGGACAGCAGTGACAAAAGTATTGGCTTCGAACATGAAGGACAGCAATGCCATAAGTATTGACTTAGAGCAAGCAGGACAAGGCTAGCAATATGCAGGGCAGCAGTGACAAAGGTACTGACTTAGAACGTGCTGGAAAATGCTAGCAATATGCAGGACAGCAGTGACGAAAGTACTGACTTAGAACATGCAGGATAATGCTAGAAATATGCAGGACAGCAGTGACGAAAGTACTGACTTAGAACATGAAGAACAGCAGTAACAAAAGTATTGACTTAGAACAAGCAGGACAATGCTAGTAATATGCAGGACAGCAGTAAGGAAAATATTGGCTTTGAACATGATGGACAGCGGTGACAAAAGTATTGGCTTAGAACATGAAGGACAGCGGTGACAAAAGTATTGGCTTAGAACATGAAGGACAGCCGTGACAAAACTATTGACTTAGAGAAAGCAGGACAAGGCTAGCAATATACAGGACAACGGTGACAAAGGTACTGACTTAGAATATGCAGGACAATGCTAGCAATATGCAGGACAGCGGTGACAAAGGTACTGACTTAGAACGTGCAGGACCATGCTAGCAATATGCAGGACAGCAGTGACAAAGGTACTGACTTAGAACATGCAGGACAATGCTAGCAATATGCAGGACAGCAGTGACAAAGGTACTGACTTAGAATGTGCAGGACAATGCTAGCAATATGCAGGACAGTGTGGACAAAGGTACTGACTTAGAACATGCAGGACAATGCTAGCAATATGCAGGACAGCAGTGATGAAAGTACTGACTTAGAACATGAAGGACAGCAGTGACAAAAGTATTGACCTAGAACAATAGGACAATGCTAGTAATATGCAGGACAGCAGTGAGAAAAGTATTGGCTTAGAACATGAAGGACAGCAGTGAGAAAAGTATTGGCTTAGAACATGAAGGACAGCAGTGACAAAAGTATTGGCTTCGAACATGAAGGACAGCAATGCCATAAGTATTGACTTAGAGCAAGCAGGACAAGGCTAGCAATATGCAGGGCAGCAGTGACAAAGGTACTGACTTAGAACGTGCTGGAAAATGCTAGCAATATGCAGGACAGCAGTGACGAAAGTACTGACTTAGAACATGCAGGATAATGCTAGAAATATGCAGGACAGCAGTGACGAAAGTACTGACTTAGAACATGAAGAACAGCAGTAACAAAAGTATTGACTTAGAACAAGCAGGACAATGCTAGTAATATGCAGGACAGCAGTAAGGAAAATATTGGCTTTGAACATGATGGACAGCGGTGACAAAAGTATTGGCTTAGAACATGAAGGACAGCGGTGACAAAAGTATTGGCTTAGAACATGAAGGACAGCCGTGACAAAACTATTGACTTAGAGAAAGCAGGACAAGGCTAGCAATATACAGGACAACGGTGACAAAGGTACTGACTTAGAATATGCAGGACAATGCTAGCAATATGCAGGACAGCAGTGACAAAGGTACTGACTTAGAACGTGCAGGACCATGCTAGCAATATGCAGGACAGCAGTGACAAAGGTACTGACTTAGAACATGCAGGACAATGCTAGCAATATGCAGGACAGCAGTGACAAAGGTACTGACTTAGAATGTGCAGGACAATGCTAGCAATATGCAGGACAGTGTGGACAAAGGTACTGATTTAGAACATGCAGGACAATGCTAGCAATACGCAGGACACCAGTGATGAAAGTACTGACTTAAAACATGAAGGACAGTGGTGACAATGGTACTGACCTAGAACAATAGGACAATGCTAGTAATATGCAGGACAGCAGTGAGAAAAGTATTGGCTTAGAACATGAAGGACAGCAGTGAGAAAAGTATTGGCTTCGAACATGAAGGACAGCAGTGACAAAAGTATTGACTTAGAGCAAGCAGGACAAGGCTAGCAATATGCAGGACAATGGTGACAAAGGTACTGACTTAGAATGTGCAGGACAATGCTAGCAATATGCAGGACAGCGGTGACAAAGGTACTGACTTAGAACGTGCAGGACAATGCTAGCAATATGCAGGACAGCAGTGACAAAGGTACTGACTTAGAACATGCAGGACAATGCTAGCAATATGCAGGACAGCAGTGACAAAGGTACTGACTTAGAACATGAAGGACAGCAGTGACAAAAGTATTGGCTTAGAAAATGAAGGACAGCCGTGACAAAAGTATTGACTTAGAGAAAGCAGGACAAGGCTAGCAATATGCAGGACAATGATGACAAAGGTACTGACTTAGAATGTGCAGGACAATTCTAGCAATATGCAGGACAGCAGTGACAAAGGTACTGACTTAGAACGTGCAGGACAATGCTAGCAATATGCAGGACAACAGTGACAAAGGTGCTGACTTAGAACATGCAGGACAATGCTAGCAATATGCAGGACAGCAGTGACAAAGGTACTGACTTAGAATGTGCAGGACAATGCTAGTAATATGCAGGACAGCAGTAAGGAAAATATTGGCTTTGAACATGATGGACAGCGGTGACAAAAGTATTGGCTTAGAACATGAAGGACAGCGGTGACAAAAGTATTGGCTTAGAAAATGAAGGACAGTCGTGACAAAAGTATTGACTTAGAGAAAGCAGGACAAGGCTAGCAATATGCAGGACAACGATGACAAAGGTACTGACTTAGAATGTGCAGGACAATGCTAGCAATATGCAGGATAGCAGTGACAAAGGTACTGACTTAGAACGTGCAGGACAATGCTAGCAATATGCAGGACAGCAGTGACAAAGGTACTGGCTTAGAACATGCAGGACAATGCTAGCAGTATGCAGGACAGCAGTGACAAAGGTACTGACTTAGAATGTGCAGGACAATGCTAGCAATATGCAGGACAGTGTTGACAAAGGTACTGACTTAGAACATGCAGGACAATGCTAGCAATATGCAGGACAGCAGTGATGAAAGTACTGACTTAGAACATGATGGACAGTGGTGACAAAGGTACTGACTTAGAATGTGCAGGACAATGCTAGCAATATGCAGGACAGCAGTGACAAAGGTACTGACTTAGAACATGCAGGACAATGCTAGCAATATGCAGGACAGCAGTGATGAAAGTACTGACTTAGAACATGAAGGACAGCAGTGACAAAAGTATTGACCTAGAATAATAGGACAATGCTAGTAATATGCAGGACAGCAGTGAGAAAAGTATTGGCTTAGAACATGAAGGACAGAAGTGAGAAAAGTATTGGCTTCAAACATGAAGGACAGCAATGCCATAAGTATTGACTTAGAGCAAGCAGGACAAGGCTAGCAATATGCAGGGCAGCGGTGACAAAGGTACTGACTTAGAACGTGCAGGACAATGCTATCAATATGCAGGACAGCAGTGACAAAGGTACTGACTTAGAACATGCTGGAAAATGCTAGCAATATGCAGGACAGCAGTGACGAAAGTACTGACTTAGAACATGCAGGACAATGCTAGAAATATGCAGGACAGCAGTGATGAAAGTACTGACTTAGAACATGAAGAACAGCAGTAACAAAAGTATTGACTTAGAACAAGCAGGACAATGCTAGTAATATGCAGGACAGCAGTAAGGAAAATATTGGCTTTGAACATGATGGACAGCGGTGACAAAAGTATTGGCTTAGAACATGAAGGACAGCGGTGACAAAAGTATTGGCTTAGAAAATGAAGGACAGTCGTGACAAAAGTATTGACTTAGAGAAAGCAGGACAAGGCTAGCAATATGCAGGACAACGATGACAAAGGTACTGACTTAGAATGTGCAGGACAATGCTAGCAATATGCAGGATAGCAGTGACAAAGGTACTGACTTAGAACGTGCAGGACAATGCTAGCAATATGCAGGACAGCGGTGACAAAGGTACTGACTTAGAACGTGCAGGACAATGCTAGCAATATGCAGGACAGTGTTGACAAAGGTACTGATTTAGAACATGCAGGACAATGCTAGCAATATGCAGGACAGCAGTGACAAAGGTACTGACTTAGAACATGCAGGACAATGCTAGCAATATGCAGGACAGCAATGACGAAAGTACTGACTTAGAACATGCAGGACAATGCTAGCAATATGCAGGACAGCAGTGATGAAAGTACTGATTTAGAACATGAAGGACAGCAGTGACAAAGTATTGACCTAGAATAATAGGACAATGCTAGTAATATGCAGGACAGCAGTGAGAAAAGTATTGGCTTAGAACATGAAGGACAGCAGTGACAAAAGTATTGGCTTTGAACATGAAGGACAGCAGTGACATAAGTATTGACTTAGAGCAAGCAGGACAAGGCTAGCAATATGCAGGGCAGCGGTGACAAAGGTACTGACTTAGAACGTGCAGGACAATGCTATCAATATGCAGGACAGCAGTGACAAAGGTACTGATTTAGAACATGCAGGAAAATGCTAGCAATATGCAGGACAGCATGACGAAAGTACTGACTTAGAAAATGCAGGACAATGCTAGCAATATGCAGGACAGCAGTGACAAAGGTACTGACTTAGAATGTGCAGGACAATGCTAGCAATATGCAGGACAGCAGTGACAAAGGTACTGACTTAGAACATGCAGGACAATGCTAGCAATATGCAGGACAGCAGTGACAAAGGTACTGACTTAGAACATGAAGGACAGCAGTGACAAAAGTATTGACCTAGAACAATAGGACAATGCTAGTAATATGCAGGACAGCAGTGAGAAAGTACTGACTTAGAACATGAAGGACAGTGGTGACAAAGGTACTGACTTAGCACGTGCAGGACAATGCTAGCAATATGCAGGACAGCAGTGACAAAGGACTGACTTAGAACGTGCAGGACAATGCTAGCAATATGCAGGACAGCAGTGACAAAGGTACTGACTTAGAACATGCAGGACAATGCTAGCAATATGCAGGACAGCAGTGACAAAGGTACTGACTTAGAACATGAAGGACAGCAGTGACAAAAGTATTGGCTTAGAAAATGAAGGACAGCCGTGACAAAAGTATTGACTTAGAGAAAGCAGGACAAGGCTAGCAATATGCAGGACAATGATGACAAAGGTACTGACTTAGAATGTGCAGGACAATTCTAGCAATATGCAGGACAGCAGTGACAAAGGTACTGACTTAGAACGTGCAGGACAATGCTAGCAATATGCCGGACAACAGTGACAAAGGTGCTGATTTAGAACATGCAGGACAATGCTAGCAATATGCAGGACAGCAGTGACAAAGGTACTGACTTAGAATGTGCAGGACAATGCTAGCAATATGCAGGACAGTGTTGACAAAGGTACTGACTTAGAACATGCAGGACAATGCTAGCAATATGCAGGACAGCAGTGATGAAAGTACTGACTTAGAACATGATGGACAGTGGTGACAAAGGTACTGACTTAGAATGTGCAGGACAATGCTAGCAATATGCAGGACAGCAGTGACAAAGGTACTGACTTAGAACATGCAGGACAATGCTAGCAATATGCAGGACAGCAGTGATGAAAGTACTGACTTAGAACATGAAGGACAGCAGTGACAAAAGTATTGACCTAGAATAATAGGACAATGCTAGTAATATGCAGGACAGCAGTGAGAAAAGTATTGGCTTAGAACATGAAGGACAGAAGTGAGAAAAGTATTGGCTTCAAACATGAAGGACAGCAATGCCATAAGTATTGACTTAGAGCAAGCAGGACAAGGCTAGCAATATGCAGGGCAGCGGTGACAAAGGTACTGACTTAGAACGTGCAGGACAATGCTATCAATATGCAGGACAGCAGTGACAAAGGTACTGACTTAGAACATGCTGGAAAATGCTAGCAATATGCAGGACAGCAGTGACGAAAGTACTGACTTAGAACATGCAGGACAATGCTAGAAATATGCAGGACAGCAGTGATGAAAGTACTGACTTAGAACATGAAGAACAGCAGTAACAAAAGTATTGACTTAGAACAAGCAGGACAATGCTAGTAATATGAAGGACAGCAGTAAGGAAAATATTGGCTTTGAACATGATGGACAGCGGTGACAAAAGTATTGGCTTAGAACATGAAGGACAGCGGTGACAAAAGTATTGGCTTAGAAAATGAAGGACAGTCGTGACAAAAGTATTGACTTAGAGAAAGCAGGACAAGGCTAGCAATATGCAGGACAACGATGACAAAGGTACTGACTTAGAATGTGCAGGACAATGCTAGCAATATGCAGGATAGCAGTGACAAAGGTACTGACTTAGAACGTGCAGGACAATGCTAGCAATATGCAGGACAGCAGTGACAAAGGTACTGGCTTAGAACATGCAGGACAATGCTAGCAGTATGCAGGACAGCAGTGACAAAGGTACTGACTTAGAATGTGCAGGACAATGCTAGCAATATGCAGGACAGTGTTGACAAAGGTACTGACTTAGAACATGCAGGACAATGCTAGCAATATGCAGGACAGCAGTGATGAAAGTACTGACTTAGAACATGATGGACAGTGGTGACAAAGGTACTGACTTACAATGTGCGGGACAATGCTAGCAATATGCAGGACAGGAGTGACAAAGGTACTGACTTAGAACATGCAGGACAATGCTAGCAATATGCAGGACAGCAGTGACGAAAGTACTGACTTAGAACATGCAGGACAATGCTAGCAATATGCAGGACAGCAGTGATGAAAGTACTGACTTAGAACATGAAGGACAGCAGTGACAAAAGTATTGACCTAGAATAATAGGACAATGCTAGTAATATGCAGGACAGCAGTGAGAAAAGCATTGGCTTAGAACATGAAGGACAGCAGTGACAAAAGTATTGGCTTTGAACATGAAGGACAGCAGTGACATAAGTATTGGCTTAGAGCAAGCAGGACAAGGTTAGCAAAATGTAGGGCAGCGGTGACAAAGGTACTGACTTAGAACATGCAGGACAATGCTATCAATATGCAGGACAGCAGTGACAAAGGTACTGACTTAGAACATGAAGAACAGCAGTAACAAAAGTATTGACTTAGAACAAGCAGGACAATGCTAGTAATATGCAGGACAGCAGTAAGGAAAATATTGGCTTTGAACATGAAGGACAGCGATGACAAATGTATTATCTTAGAACATGAAGGACAGTGGTGACAAAAGTATTGGCTTAGAACATGAAGGACAGCAATGACATATGTATTGACTTAGAGCAAGCAGGACAAGGCTAGCAATATGCAGGGCAGCGGTGACAAAGGTACTGACTTAGAATGTGCTTGACAATGCTAGCAATATGCAGGACAGCGGTGACTAAGGTACTGACTTAGAACGTGCAGGACAATGCTAGCAATATGCAGGACAGTGTTGACAAAGGTACTGATTTAGAACATGCAGGACAATGCTAGCAATATGCAGGACAGTGTTGACAAAGGTACTGATTTCGAACATGCAGGACAATGCTAGCAATATGCAGGACAGCAGTGATGAAAGTACTGACTTAGAACATGAAGGACAGTGGTGACAAAGGTACTGACTTAGAACGTGCAGGACAATGCTAGCAATATTCAGGACAGCAGTGACAAAGGTACTGACTTAGAACATGCAGGACAATGCTAGCAATATGCAGAACAGCAGTGATGAAAGTACTGACTTAGAACATGAAGGACAGTGGTGACAAAGGTACTGACTTAGAACGTGCAGGATAATGCTAGCAATATGCAGGACAGCAGTGACAAAGGTACTGACTTGGAATGTGCAGGACAATGCTAGCAATATGCAGGACAGCGGTGACTAAGGTACTGATTTAGAACATGCAGGACAATGCTAGCAATATGCAGGACAGTGTTGACAAAGGTACTGACTTAGAACGTGCAGGATAATGCTAGCAATATGCAGGACAGCGGTGACTAAGGTACTGATTTAGAACATGCAGGACAATGCTATCAATATGCAGGACAGCAGTGAGAAAAGTATTGGCTTAGAACATGAAGGACAGCAGTGACAAAAGTATTGGCTTCGAACATGAAGGACAGCAATGCCATAAGTATTGACTTAGAGCAAGCAGGACAAGGCTAGCAATATGCAGGGCACCGGTGACAAAAGTACTGACTTAGAACATGCTGGAAAATGCTAGCAATATGCATGACAGCAGTGATGAAAGTACTGACTTAGAACATGCAGGACAATGAGAGAAATATGCAGGACAGCAGTGACGAAAGTACTGACTTAGAACATGCAGGACAATGCTAGCAATATGCAGGACAGCAGTGACAAAGGTACTGACTTAGAATGTGCAGGACAATGCTAGCAATATGCAGGACAGTGTGGACAAAGGTACTGATTTAGAACATGCAGGACAATGCTAGCAATATGCAGGACACCAGTGATGAAAGTACTGACTTAAAACATGAAGGACAGTGGTGACAAAGGTACTGACTTAGAACGTGCAGGACAATGCTAGCAATATGCAGACAGCAATGACAAAGGTACTGACTAAGAACATGCAGGACAATGCTAGCAATATGCAGGACAGCAATGACGAAAGTACTGACTTAGAACAGGCAGGACAATGCTAGCAATATTCAGGACAGCAGTGATGAAAGTACTGACTTAGAACATGAAGGGCAGAAGTGACAAAAGTATTGACCTAGAACAATAGGGCAATGCTAGTAATATGCAGGACAGCAGTGAGAAAAGTATTGGCTTAGAACATGAAGGACAGCAGTGAGAAAAGTATTGACTTAGAACATGAAGGACAGCAGTGACAAAAGTATTGGTTTCGAACATGAAGGACAGCAGTGACAAAAGTATTGACTTAGAGCAAGCAGGACAAGGCTAGTAATATGCAGGACAATGGTGACAAAGGTACTGACTTAGAATGTGCAGGACAATGCTAGCAATATGCAGGACAGCGGTGACAAAGGTACTGACTTAGAACGTGCAGGACAATGCTAGCAATATGCAGGACAGCAGTGACAAAGGTACTGACTTAGAAAATGCAGGACAATGCTAGCAATATTCAGGACAGCAGTGACAAAGGTACTGACTTAGAACATGAAGGACAGCAGTGACAAAAGTATAGGCTTAGAACATGAAGGACAGCCGTGACAAAAGTATTGACTTAGAGAAAGCAGGACAAGGCTAGCAATATGAAGGACAACGATGACACAGGTACTGACTTAGAATGTGCAGGACAATGCTAGCAATATGCAGGACAGCAGTGACAAAGGTACTGACTTAGAACGTCCAGGACAATGCTAGCAATATGCAGGACAGCAGTGACAAAGGCACTGACTTAGAACATGCAGGACAATGCTAGCAATATGCAGGACAGCAGTGACAAAGGTACTGACTTATAATGTGCAGAACAATGCTAGCAATATGCAGGACAGTGTTGACAAAGGTACTGACTTAGAACATGCAGGACAATGCTAGCAATATGCAGGACAGCAGTGATGAAAGTACTGACTTAGAACATGATGGACAGTGGTGACAAAGGTACTGACTTAGAATGTGCAGGACAATGCTAGGAATATGCAGGACAGCAGTGACAAAGGTACTGACTTAGAACATGCAGGACAATGCTAGCAATATGCAGGACAGCAATGACGAAAGTACTGACTTAGAACATGCAGGACAATGCTAGCAATATGCAGGACAGCAGTGATGAAAGTACTGATTTAGAACTTGAAGGACAGCAGTGACAAAAGTATTGACCTAGAATAATAGGACAATACTTGTAATATGCAGGACAGCAGTGAGAAAAGTATTGGTTTAGAACATGAAGGACAGCAGTGACAAAAGTATTGGATTTGAACATGAAGGACAGCAGTGACATAAGTATTGACTTAGAGCAAGCAGGACAAGGCTAGCAATATGCAGGGCAGCGGTGACAAAGGTACTGACTTAGAACGTGCAGGACAATGCTATCAATATGCAGGACAGCAGTGACAAAGGTACTGATTTAGAACATGCAGGACAATGCTAGCAATATGCAGGACAGCAGTGACGAAAGTACTGACTTAGAACATGCAGGACAATGCTAGCAATATGCAGGACAGCAGTGACGAAAGTACTGACTTAGAACAAGCAGGACAATGCTAGTAATATGCAGGACAGCAGTAAGGAAAATATTGGCTTTGAACATGAAGGACAGTGGTGACAAAAGTATTGGCTTAGAACATGAAGGACAGCGGTGACAAAAGTATTGGCTTAGAACATGAAGGACAGCAATGACATAAGTATTGACTTAGAGCAAGCAGGACAAGGCTAGCAATATGCAGGGCAGCGGTGACAAAGGTACTGACTTAGAACGTGCAGGACAATGCTATCAATATGCAGGACAGCAGTGACAAAGGTACTGACTTAGAATGTGCAGGGCAATGCTAGCAATATGCAGGACAGCGGTGACAAAGGTACTGACTTAGAACGTGCAGGACAATGCTAGCAATATGCAGGACAGTGTTGACAAAGGTACTGATTTAGAACATGCAGGACAATGCTAGCAATATGCAGGACAGCAGTGATGAAAGTACTGACTTAGAACAGGTAGGACAATGCTAGCAAATGCAGGACAGCAGTGATGAAAGTACTGACTTAGAACAGGTAGGACAATGCTAGCAAATGCAGGACAGCAGTGATGAAAGTACTGACTTAGAACATGAATGGCAGCAGTGACAAAAGTATTGACCTAGAACAATAGGACAATGCTAGTAATATGCAGGACAGCAGTGACAAAGGTACTGACTTAGAACATGCAGGACAATGCTAGCAATATGCAGGACAGCAGTGACAAAGGTACTGACTTAGAATGTGCAGGACAATGCTAGCAATATGCAGGACAGTGTGGACAAAGGTACTGATTTAGAACATGCAGGACAATGCTAGCAATATGCAGGACACCAGTGATGAAAGTAATGACTTAAAACATGAAGGACAGTGGTGACAAAGGTACTGACTTAGAACGTGCAGGACAATGCTAGCAATATGCAGACAGCAATGACAAAGGTACTGACTAAGAACATGCAGGACAATGCTAGCAATATGCAGGACAGCAATGACGAAAGTACTGACTTAGAACAGGCAGGACAATGCTAGCAATATTCAGGACAGCAGTGATGAAAGTACTGACTTAGAACATGAAGGGCAGAAGTGACAAAAGTATTGACCTAGAACAATAGGGCAATGCTAGTAATATGCAGGACAGCAGTGAGAAAAGTATTGGCTTAGAACATGAAGGACAGCAGTGAGAAAAGTATTGACTTAGAACATGAAGGACAGCAGTGACAAAAGTATTGGTTTCGAACATGAAGGACAGCAGTGACAAAAGTATTGACTTAGAGCAAGCAGGACAAGGCTAGTAATATGCAGGACAATGGTGACAAAGGTACTGACTTAGAATGTGCAGGACAATGCTAGCAATATGCAGGACAGCGGTGACAAAGGTACTGACTTAGAACGTGCAGGACAATGCTAGCAATATGCAGGACAGCAGTGACAAAGGTACTGACTTAGAAAATGCAGGACAATGCTAGCAATATTCAGGACAGCAGTGACAAAGGTACTGACTTAGAACATGAAGGACAGCAGTGACAAAAGTATAGGCTTAGAACATGAAGGACAGCCGTGACAAAAGTATTGACTTAGAGAAAGCAGGACAAGGCTAGCAATATGAAGGACAACGATGACACAGGTACTGACTTAGAATGTGCAGGACAATGCTAGCAATATGCAGGACAGCAGTGACAAAGGTACTGACTTAGAACGTCCAGGACAATGCTAGCAATATGCAGGACAGCAGTGACAAAGGCACTGACTTAGAACATGCAGGACAATGCTAGCAATATGCAGGACAGCAGTGACAAAGGTACTGACTTATAATGTGCAGAACAATGCTAGCAATATGCAGGACAGTGTTGACAAAGGTACTGACTTAGAACATGCAGGACAATGCTAGCAATATGCAGGACAGCAGTGATGAAAGTACTGACTTAGAACATGATGGACAGTGGTGACAAAGGTACTGACTTAGAATGTGCAGGACAATGCTAGGAATATGCAGGACAGCAGTGACAAAGGTACTGACTTAGAACATGCAGGACAATGCTAGCAATATGCAGGACAGCAATGACGAAAGTACTGACTTAGAACATGCAGGACAATGCTAGCAATATGCAGGACAGCAGTGATGAAAGTACTGATTTAGAACTTGAAGGACAGCAGTGACAAAAGTATTGACCTAGAATAATAGGACAATACTTGTAATATGCAGGACAGCAGTGAGAAAAGTATTGGTTTAGAACATGAAGGACAGCAGTGACAAAAGTATTGGATTTGAACATGAAGGACAGCAGTGACATAAGTATTGACTTAGAGCAAGCAGGACAAGGCTAGCAATATGCAGGGCAGCGGTGACAAAGGTACTGACTTAGAACGTGCAGGACAATGCTATCAATATGCAGGACAGCAGTGACAAAGGTACTGATTTAGAACATGCAGGACAATGCTAGCAATATGCAGGACAGCAGTGACGAAAGTACTGACTTAGAACATGCAGGACAATGCTAGCAATATGCAGGACAGCAGTGACGAAAGTACTGACTTAGAACAAGCAGGACAATGCTAGTAATATGCAGGACAGCAGTAAGGAAAATATTGGCTTTGAACATGAAGGACAGTGGTGACAAAAGTATTGGCTTAGAACATGAAGGACAGCGGTGACAAAAGTATTGGCTTAGAACATGAAGGACAGCAATGACATAAGTATTGACTTAGAGCAAGCAGGACAAGGCTAGCAATATGCAGGGCAGCGGTGACAAAGGTACTGACTTAGAACGTGCAGGACAATGCTATCAATATGCAGGACAGCAGTGACAAAGGTACTGACTTAGAATGTGCAGGGCAATGCTAGCAATATGCAGGACAGCGGTGACAAAGGTACTGACTTAGAACGTGCAGGACAATGCTAGCAATATGCAGGACAGTGTTGACAAAGGTACTGATTTAGAACATGCAGGACAATGCTAGCAATATGCAGGACAGCAGTGATGAAAGTACTGACTTAGAACAGGTAGGACAATGCTAGCAAATGCAGGACAGCAGTGATGAAAGTACTGACTTAGAACAGGTAGGACAATGCTAGCAAATGCAGGACAGCAGTGATGAAAGTACTGACTTAGAACATGAATGGCAGCAGTGACAAAAGTATTGACCTAGAACAATAGGACAATGCTAGTAATATGCAGGACAGCAGTGACAAAGGTACTGACTTAGAACATGCAGGACAATGCTAGCAATATGCAGGACAGCAGTGACAAAGGTACTGACTTAGAATGTGCAGGACAATGCTAGCAATATGCAGGACAGTGTGGACAAAGGTACTGATTTAGAACATGCAGGACAATGCTAGCAATATGCAGGACACCAGTGATGAAAGTAATGACTTAAAACATGAAGGACAGTGGTGACAAAGGTACTGACTTAGAATGTGCAGGACAATGCTAGCAATATGCAGACAGCAATGACAAAGGTACTGACTTAGAACATGCAGGACAATGCTAGCAATATGCAGGACAGCAATGACGAAAGTACTGACTTAGAACAGGCAGGACAATGCTAGCAATATGCAGGACAGCAGTGATGAAAGTACTGACTTAGAACATGAAGGGCAGCAGTGACAAAAGTATTGACCTAGAACAATAGGACAATGCTAGTAATATGCAGGACAGCAGTGAGAAAAGTATTGGCTTAGAACATGAAGGACAGCAGTGAGAAAAGTATTGACTTAGAACATGAAGGACAGCAGTGACAAAAGTATTGGTTTCGAACATGAAGGACAGCAGTGACAAAAGTATTGACTTAGAGCAAGCAGGACAAGGCTAGTAATATGCAGGACAATGGTGACAAAGGTACTGACTTAGAATGTGCAGGACAATGCTAGCAATATGCAGGACAGCGGTGACAAAGGTACTGACTTAGAACGTGCAGGACAATGCTAGCAATATTCAGGACAGCAGTGACAAAGGTACTGACTTTGAACATGAAGGACAGCAGTGACAAAAGTATTGGCTTAGAACATGAAGGACAGCCGTGACAAAAGTATTGACTTAGAGAAAGCAGGACCAGGCTAGCAATATGAAGGACAACGATGACAAAGGTACTGACTTAGAATGTGCAGGACAATGCTAGCAATATGCAGGACAGCAGTGACAAAGTTACTGACTTAGAACATCCAGGACAATGCTAGCAATATGCAGGACAGCAGTGACAAAGGTACTGACTTAGAACATGCAGGACAATGCTAGCAATATGCAGGACAGCAGTGACAAAGGTACTGACTTATAATGTGCAGAACAATGCTAGCAATATGCAGGACAGTGTTGACAAAGGTACTGACTTAGAACATGCAGGACAATGCTAGCAATATTCAGGACAGCAGTGATGAAAGTACTGACTTAGAACATGATGGACAGTGGTGACAAAGGTACTGACTTAGAATTTGCAGGACAATGCTAGGAATATGCAGGACAGCAGTGACAAAGGTACTGACTTAGAACATGCAGGACAATGCTAGCAATATGCAGGACAGCAATGACGAAAGTACTGACTTAGAACATGCAGGACAATGCTAGCAATATGCAGGACAGCAGTGATGAAAGTACTGATTTAGAACTTGAAGGACAGCAGTGACAAAGGTATTGGCTTTGAACATGAAGGACAGCAGTGACATAAGTATTGACTTAGAGCAAGCAGGACAAGGCTCGCAATATGCAGGGCAGCGGTGACAAAGGTACTGACTTAGAACGTGCAGGACAATGCTATCAATATGCAGGACAGCAGTGACAAAGGTACTGATTTAGAACATGCAGGACAATGCTAGCAATATGCAGGACAGCAGTGACGAAAGTACTGACTTAGAACATGCAGGACAATGCTAGCAATATGCAGGACAGCAGTGACGAAAGTACTGACTTAGAACAAGCAGGACAATGCTAGTAATATGCAGGACAGCAGTAAGGAAAATATTGGCTTTGAACATGAAGGACAGTGGTGACAAAAGTATTGGCTTAGAACATGAAGGACAGCGGTGACAAAAGTATTGGCTTAGAACATGAAGGACAGCAATGACACAAGTATTGACTTAGAGCAAGCAGGACAAGGCTAGCAATATGCAGGGCAGCGGTGACAAAGGTACTGACTTAGAACGTGCAGGACAATGCTATCAATATGCAGGACAGCAGTGACAAAGGTACTGACTTAGAATGTGCAGGACAATGCTAGCAATATGCAGGACAGCGGTGACAAAGGTACTGACTTAGAACGTGCAGGACAATGCTAGCAATATGCAGGACAGTGTTGACAAAGGTACTGATTTAGAACATGCAGGACAATGCTAGCAATATGCAGGACAGCAGTGACAAAGGTACTGACTTAGAACATGCAGGACAATGCTAGCAATATGCAGGACAGCAATGACGAAAGTACTGACTTAGAACATGCAGGACAATGCTAGCAATATGCAGGACAGCAGTGATGAAAGTACTGATTTAGAACATGAAGGACAGCAGTGACAAAGTATTGACCTAGAATAATAGGACAATGCTAGTAATATGCAGGACAGCAGTGAGAAAAGTATTGGCTTAGAACATGAAGGACAGCAGTGACAAAAGTATTGGCTTTGAACATGAAGGACAGCAGTGACATAAGTATTGACTTAGAGCAAGCAGGACAAGGCTAGCAATATGCAGGGCAGCGGTGACAAAGGTACTGACTTAGAACGTGCAGGACAATGCTATCAATATGCAGGACAGCAGTGACAAAGGTACTGATTTAGAACATGCAGGAAAATGCTAGCAATATGCAGGACAGCATGACGAAAGTACTGACTTAGAAAATGCAGGACAATGCTAGCAATATGCAGGACAGCAGTGACAAAGGTACTGACTTAGAATGTGCAGGACAATGCTAGCAATATGCAGGACAGCAATGACAAAAGTACTGACTTAGAACAGGTAGGACAATGCTAGCAAATGCAGGACAGCAGTGATGAAAGTACTGACTTAGAACATGAAGGGCAGCAGTGACAAAAGTATTGACCTAGAACAGTAGGACAATGCTAGTAATATGCAGGACAGCAGTGAGAAAGTACTGACTTAGAACATGAAGGACAGTGGTGACAAAGGTACTGACTTAGCACGTGCAGGACAATGCTAGCAATATGCAGGACAGCAGTGACAAAGGTACTGACTTAGCACGTGCAGGACAATGCTAGCAATATGCAGGACAGCAGTGACAAAGGACTGACTTAGAACGTGCAGGACAATGCTAGCAATATGCAGGACAGCAGTGACAAAGGTACTGACTTAGAACATGCAGGACAATGCTAGCAATATGCAGGACAGCAGTGACAAAGGTACTGACTTAGAACATGAAGGACAGCAGTGACAAAAGTATTGGCTTAGAAAATGAAGTACAGCAGTGAGAAAAGTATTGGCTTCGAACATGAAGGACAGCAGTGACAAAAGTATTGACTTAGAGCAAGCAGGACAAGGCTAGCAATATGCAGGACAATGGTGACAAAGGTACTGACTTAGAATGTGCAGGACAATGCTAGCAATATGCAGGACAGCGGTGACAAAGGTACTGACTTAGAACGTGCAGGACAATGCTAGCAATATGCAGGACAGCAGTGACAAAGGTACTGACTTAGAACATGCAGGACAATGCTAGCAATGTGCAGGACAGCAGTGACAAAGGTACTGACTTAGAACATGAAGGACAGCCCTGACAAAAGTATTGACTTAGAGAAAGCAGGACAAGGCTAGCAATATGCAGGACAACGGTGACAAAGGTACTGACTCAAAATGTGCAGGACAATGCTAGCAATATGCAGGACAGCGGTGACAAAGGTACTGACTTAGAACGTGCAGGACAATCCTAGCAATATGCAGGACAGCAGTGACAAAGGTACTGACTTAGAACATGCAGGACAATGCTAGCAATATGCAGGACAGCAGTGACAAAGGTACTGACTTAGAATGTGCAGGACAATGCTAGAAATATGCAGGACAGTGTTGACAAAGGTACTGACTTAGAACATGCAGGACAATGCTAGCAATATGCAGGACAGCAATGACGAAAGTACTGACTTAGAACATGCAGGACAATGCTAGCAATATGCAGGACAGCAGTGATGAAAGTACTGACTTAGAACATGAAGGACAGTGGTGACAAAGGTACTGACTTAGAACGTGCAGGACAATGCTAGCAATATGCAGGACAGCAGTGACAAAGGTACTGACTTAGAACATGCAGGACAATGCTAGCAATATGCAGGACAGCAGTGATGAAAGTACTGACTTATAACATGAAGGACAGCAGTGACAAAAGTATTGACCTAGAACAATAGGACAATGCTAGTAATATGCAGGACAGCAGTGAGAAAAGTATTGGCTTAGAACATGAAGGACAGCAGTGAGAAAAGTATTGGCTTAGAACATGAAGGACAGCAGTGACAAAAGTATTGGCTTCGAACATGAAGGACAGCAATGCCATAAGTATTGACTTAGAGCAAGCAGGACAAGGCTAGCAATATGCAGGGCAGCAGTGACAAAGGTACTGACTTAGAACGTGCAGGACAATGCTATCAATATGCAGGACAGCAGTGACAAAGGTACTGACTTAGAACATGCTGGAAAATGCTAGCAATATGCAGGACAGCAGTGACGAAAGTACTGACTTAGAACATGCAGGATAATGCTAGAAATATGCAGGACAGCAGTGACGAAAGTACTGACTTAGAACATGAAGAACAGCAGTAACAAAAGTATTGACTTAGAACAAGCAGGACAATGCTAGCAATATGCAGGACAGCAGTAAGGAAAATATTGGCTTTGAACATGATGGACAGCGGTGACAAAAGTATTGGCTTAGAACATGAAGGACAGCGGTGACAAAAGTATTGGCTTAGAACATGAAGGACAGCCGTGACAAAACTATTGACTTAGAGAAAGCAGGACAAGGCTAGCAATATACAGGACAACGGTGACAAAGGTACTGACTTAGAATATGCAGGACAATGCTAGCAATATGCAGGACAGCGGTGACAAAGGTACTGACTTAGAACGTGCAGGACAATGCTAGCAATATGCAGGACAGCAGTGACAAAGGTACTGACTTAGAACATGCAGGACAATGCTAGCAATATGCAGGACAGCAGTGACAAAGGTACTGACTTAGAATGTGCAGGACAATGCTAGCAATATGCAGGACAGTGTGGACAAATGTACTGATTTAGAACATGCAGGACAATGCTAGCAATATGCAGGACACCAGTGATGAAAGTACTGACTTAAAACATGAAGGACAGTGGTGACAAAGGTACTGACTTAGAACGTGCAGGACAATGCTAGCAATATGCAGACAGCAATGACAAAGGTACTGACTTAGAACATGCAGGACAATGCTAGCAATATGCAGGACAGCAATGACGAAAGTACTGACTTAGAACAGGCAGGACAATGCTAGCAATATGCAGGACAGCAGTGATGAAAGTACTGACTTAGAACATGAAGGGCAGAAGTGACAAAAGTATTGACCTAGAACAATAGGGCAATGCTAGTAATATGCAGGACAGCAGTGAGAAAAGTATTGGCTTAGAACATGAAGGACAGCAGTGAGAAAAGTATTGACTTAGAACATGAAGGACAGCAGTGACAAAAGTATTGGTTTCGAACATGAAGGACAGCAGTGACAAAAGTATTGACTTAGAGCAAGCAGGACAAGGCTAGTAATATGCAGGACAATGGTGACAAAGGTACTGACTTAGAATGTGCAGGACAATGCTAGCAATATGCAGGACAGCAGTGACAAAGGTACTGACTTAGAACGTGCAGGACAATGCTAGCAATATGCAGGACAGCAGTGACAAAGGTACTGACTTAGAAAATGCAGGACAATGCTAGCAATATTCAGGACAGCAGTGACAAAGGTACTGACTTAGAACATGAAGGACAGCAGTGACAAAAGTATTGGCTTAGAACATGAAGGACAGCCGTGACAAAAGTATTGACTTAGAGAAAGCAGGACAAGGCTAGCAATATGAAGGACAACGATGACAAAGGTACTGACTTAGAATGTGCAGGACAATGCTAGCAATATGCAGGACAGCAGTGACAAAGGTACTGACTTGGAACGTCCAGGACAATGCTAGCAATATGCAGGACAGCAGTGACAAAGGCACTGATTTAGAACATGCAGGACAATGCTAGCAATATGCAGGACAGTGTTGACAAAGGTACTGACTTAGAACATGCAGGACAATGCTAGCAATATGCAGGACAGCAGTGATGAAAGTACTGACTTAGATCATGATGGACAGTGGTGACAAAGGTACTGACTTACAATGTGCAGGACAATGCTAGCAATATGCAGGACAGGAGTGACAAAGGTACTGACTTAGACCATGCAGGACAATGCTAGCAATATGCAGGACAGCAGTGACGAAAGTACTGACTTAGAACATGCAGGACAATGCTAGCAATATGCAGGACAGCAGTGATGAAAGTACTGACTTAGAACATGAAGGACAGCAGTGACAAAAGTATTGACCTAGAATAATAGGACAATGCTAGTAATATGCAGGACAGCAGTGAGAAAAGTATTGGCTTTGAACATGAAGGACAGCAGTGACATAAGTATTGGCTTAGAGCAAGCAGGACAAGGTTAGCAAAATGCAGGGCAGCGGTGACAAAGGTACTCACTTAGAACATGCAGGACAATGCTATCAATATGCAGGACAGCAGTGACAAAGGTACTGACTTAGAACATGAAGAACAGCAGTAACAAAAGTATTGACTTAGAACAAGCAGGACAATGCTAGTAATATGCAGGACAGCAGTAAGGAAAATATTGGCTTTGAACATGAAGGACAGCGATGACAAATGTATTATCTTAGAACATGAAGGACAGTGGTGACAAAAGTATTGGCTTAGAACATGAAGGACAGCAATGACATATGTATTGACTTAGAGCAAGCAGGACAAGGCTAGCAATATGCAGGGCAGCGGTGACAAAGGTACTGACTTAGAATGTGCAGGACAATGCTAGCAATATGCAGGACAGCGGTGACTAAGGTACTGACTTAGAACGTGCCGGACAATGCTAGCAATATGCAGGACAGTGTTGACAAAGGTACTGATTTAGAACATGCAGGACAATGCTAGCAATATGCAGGACAGTGTTGACAAAGGTACTGATTTCGAACATGCAGGACAATGCTAGCAATATGCAGGACAGCAGTGATGAAAGTACTGACTTAGAACATGAAGGACAGTGGTGACAAAGGTACTGACTTAGAACGTGCAGGACAATGCTAGCAATATGCAGGACAGCAGTGACAAAGGTACTGACTTAGAACATGCAGGACAATGCTAGCAATATGCAGAACAGCAGTGATGAAAGTACTGACTTAGAACATGAAGGACAGTGGTGACAAAGGTACTGACTTAGAACGTGCAGGATAATGCTAGCAATATGCAGGACAGCAGTGACAAAGGTACTGACTTAGAATGTGCAGGACAATGCTAGCAATATGCAGGACAGCGGTGACTAAGGTACTGATTTAGAACATGCAGGACAATGCTAGCAATATGCAGGACAGTGTTGACAAAGGTACTGATTTAGAACATGCAGGACAATGCTAGCAATATGCAGGACAGCAGTGATGAAAGTACTGACTTAGAACATGAAGGACAGTGTTGACAAAGGTACTGACTTAGAAAGTGCAGGACAATGCTAGCAATATGCAGGACAGCAGTGACAAAGGTACTGACTTAGAACATGCAGGACAATGCTATCAATATGCAGGACAGCAGTGAGAAAAGTATTGGCTTAGAACATGAAGGACAGCAGTGACAAAAGTATTGGCTTCGAACATGAAGGACAGCAATGCCATAAGTATTGACTTAGAGCAAGCAGGACAAGGCTAGCAATATGCAGGGCACCTGTGACAAAGGTACTGACTTAGAACATGCTGGAAAATGCTAGCAATATGCATGACAGCAGTGATGAAAGTACTGACTTAGAACATGCAGGACAATGAGAGAAATATGCAGGACAGAAGTGACGAAAGTACTGACTTAGAACATGAAGAACAGCAGTAACAAAAGTATTGACTTAGAGAAAGCAGGACAAGGCTAGCAATATACAGGACAACGGTGACAAAGGTACTGACTTAGAATGTGCAGGACAATGCTAGCAATATGCAGGACAGCGGTGACAAAGGTACTGACTTAGAACGTGCAGGACAATGCTAGCAATATGCAGGACAGCAGTGACAAAGGTACTGACTTAGAACATGCAGGACAATGCTAGCAATATGCAGGACAGCAGTGACAAAGGTACTGACTTAGAATGTGCAGGACAATGCTAGCAATATGCAGGACAGTGTGGACAAAGGTACTGATTTAGAACATGCAGGACAATGCTAGCAATATGCAGGACACCAGTGATGAAAGTACTGACTTAAAACATGAAGGACAGTGGTGACAAAGGTACTGACTTAGAACGTGCAGGACAATGCTAGCAATATGCAGACAGCAATGACAAAGGTACTGACTTAGAACATGCAGGACAATGCTAGCAATATGCAGGACAGCAATGACGAAAGTACTGACTTAGAACAGGCAGGACAATGCTAGCAATATGCAGGACAGCATTGATGAAAGTACTGACTTAGAACATGAAGGGCAGAAGTGACAAAAGTATTGACCTAGAACAATAGGGCAATGCTAGTAATATGCAGGACAGCAGTGAGAAAAGTATTGGCTTAGAACATGAAGGACAGCAGTGAGAAAAGTATTGACTTAGAACATGAAGGACAGCAGTGACAAAAGTATTGGTTTCGAACATGAAGGACAGCAGTGACAAAAGTATTGACTTAGAGCAAGCAGGACAAGGCTAGTAATATGCAGGACAATGGTGACAAAGGTACTGACTTAGAATGTGCAGGACAATGCTAGCAATATGCAGGACAGCGGTGACAAAGGTACTGACTTAGAACGTGCAGGACAATGCTAGCAATATGCAGGACAGCAGTGACAAAGGTACTGACTTAGAACATGAAGGACAGCAGTGACAAAAGTATTGGCTTAGAACATGAAGGACAGCCGTGACAAAAGTATTGACTTAGAGAAAGCAGGACAAGGCTAGCAATATGAAGGACAACGATGACAAAGGTACTGACTTAGAATGTGCAGGACAATGCTAGCAATATGCAGGACAGCAGTGACAAAGGTACTGACTTAGAACGTCCAGGACAATGCTAGCAATATGCAGGACAGCAGTGACAAAGGCACTGACTTAGAACATGCAGGACAATGCTAGCAATATGCAGGACAGCAGTGACAAAGGTACTGACTTATAATGTGCAGAACAATGCTAGCAATATGCAGGACAGTGTTGACAAAGGTACTGACTTAGAACATGCAGGACAATGCTAGCAATATGCAGGACAGCAGTGATGAAAGTACTGACTTAGAACATGAAGGGCAGAAGTGACAAAAGTATTGACCTAGAACAATAGGGCAATGCTAGTAATATGCAGGACAGCAGTGAGAAAAGTATTGGCTTAGAACATGAAGGACAGCAGTGAGAAAAGTATTGACTTAGAACATGAAGGACAGCAGTGACAAAAGTATTGGTTTCGAACATGAAGGACAGCAGTGACAAAAGTATTGACTTAGAACAAGCAGGACAATGCTAGTAATATGCAGGACAGCAGTAAGGAAAATATTGGCTTTGAACATGAAGGACAGCGATGACAAATGTATTATCTTAGAACATGAAGGACAGTGGTGACAAAAGTATTGGCTTAGAACATGAAGGACAGCAATGACATATGTATTGACTTAGAGCAAGCAGGACAAGGCTAGCAATATGCAGGGCAGCGGTGACAAAGGTACTGACTTAGAATGTGCAGGACAATGCTAGCAATATGCAGGACAGCGGTGACTAAGGTACTGACTTAGAACGTGCAGGACAATGCTAGCAATATGCAGGACAGTGTTGACAAAGGTACTGATTTAGAACATGCAGGACAATGCTAGCAATATGCAGGACAGTGTTGACAAAGGTACTGATTTCGAACATGCAGGACAATGCTAGCAATATGCAGGACAGCAGTGATGAAAGTACTGACTTAGAACATGAAGGACAGTGGTGACAAAGGTACTGACTTAGAACGTGCAGGACAATGCTAGCAATATGCAGGACAGCAGTGACAAAGGTACTGACTTAGAACATGCAGGACAATGCTAGCAATATGCAGAACAGCAGTGATGAAAGTACTGACTTAGAACATGAAGGACAGTGGTGACAAAGGTACTGACTTAGAACGTGCAGGATAATGCTAGCAATATGCAGGACAGCAGTGACAAAGGTACTGACTTAGAATGTGCAGGACAATGCTAGCAATATGCAGGACAGCGGTGACTAAGGTACTGATTTAGAACATGCAGGACAATGCTAGCAATATGCAGGACAGTGTTGACAAAGGTACTGATTTAGAACATGCAGGACAATGCTAGCAATATGCAGGACAGCAGTGATGAAAGTACTGACTTAGAACATGAAGGACAGTGTTGATAAAGGTACTGACTTAGAAAGTGCAGGACAATGCTAGCAATATGCAGGACAGCAGTGACAAAGGTACTGACTTAGAACATGCAGGACAATGCTATCAATATGCAGGACAGCAGTGAGAAAAGTATTGGCTTAGAACATGAAGGACAGCAGTGACAAAAGTATTGGCTTCGAACATGAAGGACAGCAATGCCATAAGTATTGACTTAGAGCAAGCAGGACAAGGCTAGCAATATGCAGGGCACCGGTGACAAAGGTACTGACTTAGAACATGCTGGAAAATGCTAGCAATATGCATGACAGCAGTGATGAAAGTACTGACTTAGAACATGCAGGACAATGAGAGAAATATGCAGGACAGCAGTGACGAAAGTACTGACTTAGAACATGAAGAACAGCAGTAACAAAAGTATTGACTTAGAGAAAGCAGGACAAGGCTAGCAATATACAGGACAACGGTGACAAAGGTACTGACTTAGAATGTGCAGGACAATGCTAGCAATATGCAGGACAGCGGTGACAAAGGTACTGACTTAGAACGTGCAGGACAATGCTAGCAATATGCAGGACAGCAGTGACAAAGGTACTGACTTAGAACATGCAGGACAATGCTAGCAAAATGCAGGACAGCAGTGACAAAGGTACTGACTTAGAATGTGCAGGAGAATGCTAGCAATATGCAGGACAGTGTGGACAAAGGTACTGATTTAGAACATGCAGGACAATGCTAGCAATATGCAGGACACCAGTGATGAAAGTACTGACTTAAAACATGAAGGACAGTGGTGACAAAGGTACTGACTTAGAACGTGCAGGACAATGCTAGCAATATGCAGACAGCAATGACAAAGGTACTGACTTAGAACATGCAGGACAATGCTAGCAATATGCAGGACAGCAATGACGAAAGTACTGACTTAGAACAGGCAGGACAATGCTAGCAATATGCAGGACAGCAGTGATGAAAGTACTGACTTAGAACATGAAGGGCAGAAGTGACAAAAGTATTGACCTAGAACAATAGGGCAATGCTAGTAATATGCAGGACAGCAGTGAGAAAAGTATTGGCTTAGAACATGAAGGACAGCAGTGAGAAAAGTATTGACTTAGAACATGAAGGACAGCAGTGACAAAAGTATTGGTTTCGAACATGAAGGACAGCAGTGACAAAAGTATTGACTTAGAGCAAGCAGGACAAGGCTAGTAATATGCAGGACAATGGTGACAAAGGTACTGACTTAGAATGTGCAGGACAATGCTAGCAATATGCAGGACAGCGGTGACAAAGGTACTGACTTAGAATGTGCAGGACAATGCTAGCAATATGCAGGACAGCAGTGACAAAGGTACTGACTTAGAACGTCCAGGACAATGCTAGCAATATGCAGGACAGCAGTGACAAAGGCACTGACTTAGAACATGCAGGACAATGCTAGCAATATGCAGGACAGCAGTGACAAAGGTACTGACTTATAATGTGCAGAACAATGCTAGCAATATGCAGGACAGTGTTGACAAAGGTACTGACTTAGAACATGCAGGACAATGCTAGCAATATGCAGGACAGCAGTGATGAAAGTACTGACTTAGAACATGATGGACAGTGGTGACAAAGGTACTGACTTAGAATGTGCAGGACAATGCTAGGAATATGCAGGACAGCAGTGACAAAGGTACTGACTTAGAACATGCAGGACAATGCTTGCAATATGCAGGACAGCAATGACGAAAGTACTGACTTAGAACATGCAGGACAATGCTAGCAATATGCAGGACAGCAGTGATGAAAGTACTGATTTAGAACTTGAAGGACAGCAGTGACAAAAGTATTGACCTAGAATAATAGGACAATACTTGTAATATGCAGGACAGCAGTGAGAAAAGTATTGGTTTAGAACATGAAGGACAGCAGTGACAAAAGTATTGGCTTTGAACATGAAGGACAGCAGTGACATGAGTATTGACTTAGAGCAAGCAGGACAAGGCTAGCAATATGCAGGGCAGCGGTGACAAAGGTACTGACTTAGAACGTGCAGGACAATGCTATCAATATGCAGGACAGCAGTGACAAAGGTACTGATTTAGAACATGCAGGACAATGCTAGCAATATGCAGGACAGCAGTGACGAAAGTACTGACTTAGAACATGCAGGACAATGCTAGCAATATGCAGGACAGCAGTGACGAAAGTACTGACTTAGAACAAGCAGGACAATGCTAGTAATATGCAGGACAGCAGTAAGGAAAATATTGGCTTTGAACATGAAGGACAGTGGTGACAAAAGTATTGGCTTAGAACATGAAGGACAGCGGTGACAAAAGTATTGGCTTAGAACATGAAGGACAGCAATGACATAAGTATTGACTTAGAGCAAGCAGGACAAGGCTAGCAATATGCAGGGCAGCGGTGACAAAGGTACTGACTTAGAACGTGCAGGACAATGCTATCAATATGCAGGACAGCAGTGACAAAGGTACTGACTTAGAATGTGCAGGGCAATGCTAGCAATATGCAGGACAGCGGTGACAAAGGTACTGACTTAGAACGTGCAGGACAATGCTAGCAATATGCAGGACAGTGTTGACAAAGGTACTGATTTAGAACATGCAGGACAATGCTAGCAATATGCAGGACAGCAGTGATGAAAGTACTGACTTAGAACAGGTAGGACAATGCTAGCAAATGCAGGACAGCAGTGATGAAAGTACTGACTTAGAACAGGTAGGACAATGCTAGCAAATGCAGGACAGCAGTGATGAAAGTACTGACTTAGAACATGAAGGGCAGCAGTGACAAAAGTATTGACCTAGAACAATAGGACAATGCTAGTAATATGCAGGACAGCAGTGACAAAGGTACTGACTTAGAACATGCAGGACAATGCTAGCAATATGCAGGACAGCAGTGACAAAGGTACTGACTTAGAATGTGCAGGACAATGCTAGCAATATGCAGGACAGTGTGGACAAAGGTACTGATTTAGAACATGCAGGACAATGCTAGCAATATGCAGGACACCAGTGATGAAAGTACTGACTTAGAACATGCAGGACAATGCTAGCAATATGCAGGACAGCAGTGATGAAAGTACTGATTTAGAACTTGAAGGACAGCAGTGACAAAAGTATTGACCTAGAATAATAGGACAATACTTGTAATATGCAGGACAGCAGTGAGAAAAGTATTGGTTTAGAACATGAAGGACAGCAGTGACAAAAGTATTGGCTTTGAACATGAAGGACAGCAGTGACATAAGTATTGACTTAGAGCAAGCAGGACAAGGCTAGCAATATGCAGGGCAGCGGTGACAAAGGTACTGACTTAGAACGTGCAGGACAATGCTATCAATATGCAGGACAGCAGTGACAAAGGTACTGATTTAGAACATGCAGGACAATGCTAGCAATATGCAGGACAGCAGTGACGAAAGTACTGACTTAGAACATGCAGGACAATGCTAGCAATATGCAGGACAGCAGTGACGAAAGTACTGACTTAGAACAAGCAGGACAATGCTAGTAATATGCAGGACAGCAGTAAGGAAAATATTGGCTTTGAACATGAAGGACAGTGGTGACAAAAGTATTGGCTTAGAACATGAAGGACAGCGGTGACAAAAGTATTGGCTTAGAACATGAAGGACAGCAATGACATAAGTATTGACTTAGAGCAAGCAGGACAAGGCTAGCAATATGCAGGGCAGCGGTGACAAAGGTACTGACTTAGAACGTGCAGGACAATGCTATCAATATGCAGGACAGCAGTGACAAAGGTACTGACTTAGAATGTGCAGGACAATGCTAGCAATATGCAGGACAGCGGTGACAAAGGTACTGACTTAGAACGTGCAGGACAATGCTAGCAATATGCAGGACAGTGTTGACAAAGGTACTGATTTAGAACATGCAGGACAATGCTAGCAATATGCAGGACAGCAGTGACAAAGGTACTGACTTAGAACATGCAGGACAATGCTAGCAATATGCAGGACAGCAATGACGAAAGTACTGACTTAGAACATGCAGGACAATGCTAGCAATATGCAGGACAGCAGTGATGAAAGTACTGATTTAGAACATGAAGGACAGCAGTGACAAAGTATTGACCTAGAATAATAGGACAATGCTAGTAATATGCAGGACAGCAGTGAGAAAAGTATTGGCTTAGAACATGAAGGACAGCAGTGACAAAAGTATTGGCTTTGAACATGAAGGACAGCAGTGACATAAGTATTGACTTAGAGCAAGCAGGACAAGGCTAGCAATATGCAGGGCAGCGGTGACAAAGGTACTGACTTAGAACGTGCAGGACAATGCTATCAATATGCAGGACAGCAGTGACAAAGGTACTGATTTAGAACATGCAGGAAAATGCTAGCAATATGCAGGACAGCATGACGAAAGTACTGACTTAGAAAATGCAGGACAATGCTAGCAATATGCAGGACAGCAGTGACAAAGGTACTGACTTAGAATGTGCAGGACAATGCTAGCAATATGCAGGACAGCAGTGACAAAGGTACTGACTTAGAACATGCAGGACAATGCTAGCAATATGCAGGACAGCAGTGACAAAGGTACTGACTTAGAACATGAAGGACAGCAGTGACAAAAGTATTGACCTAGAACAATAGGACAATGCTAATAATATGCAGGACAGCAGTGAGAAAGTACTGACTTAGAACATGAAGGACAGTGGTGACAAAGGTACTGACTTAGCACGTGCAGGACAATGCTAGCAATATGCAGGACAGCAGTGACAAAGGACTGACTTAGAACGTGCAGGACAATGCTAGCAATATGCAGGACAGCAGTGACAAAGGTACTGACTTAGAACATGCAGGACAATGCTAGCAATATGCAGGACAGCAGTGACAAAGGTACTGACTTAGAACATGAAGGACAGCAGTGACAAAAGTATTGGCTTAGAAAATGAAGGACAGCCGTGACAAAAGTATTGACTTAGAGAAAGCAGGACAAGGCTAGCAATATGCAGGACAATGATGACAAAGGTACTGACTTAGAATGTGCAGGACAATTCTAGCAATATGCAGGACAGCAGTGACAAAGGTACTGACTTAGAACGTGCAGGACAATGCTAGCAATATGCCGGACAACAGTGACAAAGGTGCTGATTTAGAACATGCAGGACAATGCTAGCAATATGCAGGACAGCAGTGACAAAGGTACTGACTTAGAATGTGCAGGACAATGCTAGCAATATGCAGGACAGTGTTGACAAAGGTACTGACTTAGAACATGCAGGACAATGCTAGCAATATGCAGGACAGCAGTGATGAAAGTACTGACTTAGAACATGATGGACAGTGGTGACAAAGGTACTGACTTAGAATGTGCAGGACAATGCTAGCAATATGCAGGACAGCAGTGACAAAGGTACTGACTTAGAACATGCAGGACAATGCTAGCAATATGCAGGACAGCAGTGATGAAAGTACTGACTTAGAACATGAAGGACAGCAGTGACAAAAGTATTGACCTAGAATAATAGGACAATGCTAGTAATATGCAGGACAGCAGTGAGAAAAGTATTGGCTTAGAACATGAAGGACAGAAGTGAGAAAAGTATTGGCTTCAAACATGAAGGACAGCAATGCCATAAGTATTGACTTAGAGCAAGCAGGACAAGGCTAGCAATATGCAGGGCAGCGGTGACAAAGGTACTGACTTAGAACGTGCAGGACAATGCTATCAATATGCAGGACAGCAGTGACAAAGGTACTGACTTAGAACATGTTGGAAAATGCTAGCAATATGCAGGACAGCAGTGACGAAAGTACTGACTTAGAACATGCAGGACAATGCTAGAAATATGCAGGACAGCAGTGATGAAAGTACTGACTTAGAACATGAAGAACAGCAGTAACAAAAGTATTGACTTAGAACAAGCAGGACAATGCTAGTAATATGAAGGACAGCAGTAAGGAAAATATTGGCTTTGAACATGATGGACAGCGGTGACAAAAGTATTGGCTTAGAACATGAAGGACAGCGGTGACAAAAGTATTGGCTTAGAAAATGAAGGACAGTCGTGACAAAAGTATTGACTTAGAGAAAGCAGGACAAGGCTAGCAATATGCAGGACAACGATGACAAAGGTACTGACTTAGAATGTGCAGGACAATGCTAGCAATATGCAGGATAGCAGTGACAAAGGTACTGACTTAGAACGTGCAGGACAATGCTAGCAATATGCAGGACAGCAGTGACAAAGGTACTGGCTTAGAACATGCAGGACAATGCTAGCAGTATGCAGGACAGCAGTGACAAAGGTACTGACTTAGAATGTGCAGGACAATGCTAGCAATATGCAGGACAGTGTTGACAAAGGTACTGACTTAGAACATGCAGGACAATGCTAGCAATATGCAGGACAGCAGTGATGAAAGTACTGACTTAGAACATGATGGACAGTGGTGACAAAGGTACTGACTTACAATGTGCGGGACAATGCTAGCAATATGCAGGACAGGAGTGACAAAGGTACTGACTTAGAACATGCAGGACAATGCTAGCAATATGCAGGACAGCAGTGACGAAAGTACTGACTTAGAACATGCAGGACAATGCTAGCAATATGCAGGACAGCAGTGATGAAAGTACTGACTTAGAACATGAAGGACAGCAGTGACAAAAGTATTGACCTAGAATAATAGGACAATGCTAGTAATATGCAGGACAGCAGTGAGAAAAGCATTGGCTTAGAACATGAAGGACAGCAGTGACAAAAGTATTGGCTTTGAACATGAAGGACAGCAGTGACATAAGTATTGGCTTAGAGCAAGCAGGACAAGGTTAGCAAAATGTAGGGCAGCGGTGACAAAGGTACTGACTTAGAACATGCAGGACAATGCTATCAATATGCAGGACAGCAGTGACAAAGGTACTGACTTAGAACATGAAGAACAGCAGTAACAAAAGTATTGACTTAGAACAAGCAGGACAATGCTAGTAATATGCAGGACAGCAGTAAGGAAAATATTGGCTTTGAACATGAAGGACAGCGATGACAAATGTATTATCTTAGAACATGAAGGACAGTGGTGACAAAAGTATTGGCTTAGAACATGAAGGACAGCAATGACATATGTATTGACTTAGAGCAAGCAGGACAAGGCTAGCAATATGCAGGGCAGCGGTGACAAAGGTACTGACTTAGAATGTGCTTGACAATGCTAGCAATATGCAGGACAGCGGTGACTAAGGTACTGACTTAGAACGTGCAGGACAATGCTAGCAATATGCAGGACAGTGTTGACAAAGGTACTGATTTAGAACATGCAGGACAATGCTAGCAATATGCAGGACAGTGTTGACAAAGGTACTGATTTCGAACATGCAGGACAATGCTAGCAATATGCAGGACAGCAGTGATGAAAGTACTGACTTAGAACATGAAGGACAGTGGTGACAAAGGTACTGACTTAGAACGTGCAGGACAATGCTAGCAATATGCAGGACAGCAGTGACAAAGGTACTGACTTAGAACATGCAGGACAATGCTAGCAATATGCAGAACAGCAGTGATGAAAGTACTGACTTAGAACATGAAGGACAGTGGTGACAAAGGTACTGACTTAGAACGTGCAGGATAATGCTAGCAATATGCAGGACAGCAGTGACAAAGGTACTGACTTGGAATGTGCAGGACAATGCTAGCAATATGCAGGACAGCGGTGACTAAGGTACTGATTTAGAACATGCAGGACAATGCTAGCAATATGCAGGACAGTGTTGACAAAGGTACTGACTTAGAACGTGCAGGATAATGCTAGCAATATGCAGGACAGCGGTGACTAAGGTACTGATTTAGAACATGCAGGACAATGCTATCAATATGCAGGACAGCAGTGAGAAAAGTATTGGCTTAGAACATGAAGGACAGCAGTGACAAAAGTATTGGCTTCGAACATGAAGGACAGCAATGCCATAAGTATTGACTTAGAGCAAGCAGGACAAGGCTAGCAATATGCAGGGCACCGGTGACAAAAGTACTGACTTAGAACATGCTGGAAAATGCTAGCAATATGCATGACAGCAGTGATGAAAGTACTGACTTAGAACATGCAGGACAATGAGAGAAATATGCAGGACAGCAGTGACGAAAGTACTGACTTAGAACATGCAGGACAATGCTAGCAATATGCAGGACAGCAGTGACAAAGGTACTGACTTAGAATGTGCAGGACAATGCTAGCAATATGCAGGACAGTGTGGACAAAGGTACTGATTTAGAACATGCAGGACAATGCTAGCAATATGCAGGACACCAGTGATGAAAGTACTGACTTAAAACATGAAGGACAGTGGTGACAAAGGTACTGACTTAGAACGTGCAGGACAATGCTAGCAATATGCAGACAGCAATGACAAAGGTACTGACTAAGAACATGCAGGACAATGCTAGCAATATGCAGGACAGCAATGACGAAAGTACTGACTTAGAACAGGCAGGACAATGCTAGCAATATTCAGGACAGCAGTGATGAAAGTACTGACTTAGAACATGAAGGGCAGAAGTGACAAAAGTATTGACCTAGAACAATAGGGCAATGCTAGTAATATGCAGGACAGCAGTGAGAAAAGTATTGGCTTAGAACATGAAGGACAGCAGTGAGAAAAGTATTGACTTAGAACATGAAGGACAGCAGTGACAAAAGTATTGGTTTCGAACATGAAGGACAGCAGTGACAAAAGTATTGACTTAGAGCAAGCAGGACAAGGCTAGTAATATGCAGGACAATGGTGACAAAGGTACTGACTTAGAATGTGCAGGACAATGCTAGCAATATGCAGGACAGCGGTGACAAAGGTACTGACTTAGAACGTGCAGGACAATGCTAGCAATATGCAGGACAGCAGTGACAAAGGTACTGACTTAGAAAATGCAGGACAATGCTAGCAATATTCAGGACAGCAGTGACAAAGGTACTGACTTAGAACATGAAGGACAGCAGTGACAAAAGTATAGGCTTAGAACATGAAGGACAGCCGTGACAAAAGTATTGACTTAGAGAAAGCAGGACAAGGCTAGCAATATGAAGGACAACGATGACACAGGTACTGACTTAGAATGTGCAGGACAATGCTAGCAATATGCAGGACAGCAGTGACAAAGGTACTGACTTAGAACGTCCAGGACAATGCTAGCAATATGCAGGACAGCAGTGACAAAGGCACTGACTTAGAACATGCAGGACAATGCTAGCAATATGCAGGACAGCAGTGACAAAGGTACTGACTTATAATGTGCAGAACAATGCTAGCAATATGCAGGACAGTGTTGACAAAGGTACTGACTTAGAACATGCAGGACAATGCTAGCAATATGCAGGACAGCAGTGATGAAAGTACTGACTTAGAACATGATGGACAGTGGTGACAAAGGTACTGACTTAGAATGTGCAGGACAATGCTAGGAATATGCAGGACAGCAGTGACAAAGGTACTGACTTAGAACATGCAGGACAATGCTAGCAATATGCAGGACAGCAATGACGAAAGTACTGACTTAGAACATGCAGGACAATGCTAGCAATATGCAGGACAGCAGTGATGAAAGTACTGATTTAGAACTTGAAGGACAGCAGTGACAAAAGTATTGACCTAGAATAATAGGACAATACTTGTAATATGCAGGACAGCAGTGAGAAAAGTATTGGTTTAGAACATGAAGGACAGCAGTGACAAAAGTATTGGATTTGAACATGAAGGACAGCAGTGACATAAGTATTGACTTAGAGCAAGCAGGACAAGGCTAGCAATATGCAGGGCAGCGGTGACAAAGGTACTGACTTAGAACGTGCAGGACAATGCTATCAATATGCAGGACAGCAGTGACAAAGGTACTGATTTAGAACATGCAGGACAATGCTAGCAATATGCAGGACAGCAGTGACGAAAGTACTGACTTAGAACATGCAGGACAATGCTAGCAATATGCAGGACAGCAGTGACGAAAGTACTGACTTAGAACAAGCAGGACAATGCTAGTAATATGCAGGACAGCAGTAAGGAAAATATTGGCTTTGAACATGAAGGACAGTGGTGACAAAAGTATTGGCTTAGAACATGAAGGACAGCGGTGACAAAAGTATTGGCTTAGAACATGAAGGACAGCAATGACATAAGTATTGACTTAGAGCAAGCAGGACAAGGCTAGCAATATGCAGGGCAGCGGTGACAAAGGTACTGACTTAGAACGTGCAGGACAATGCTATCAATATGCAGGACAGCAGTGACAAAGGTACTGACTTAGAATGTGCAGGGCAATGCTAGCAATATGCAGGACAGCGGTGACAAAGGTACTGACTTAGAACGTGCAGGACAATGCTAGCAATATGCAGGACAGTGTTGACAAAGGTACTGATTTAGAACATGCAGGACAATGCTAGCAATATGCAGGACAGCAGTGATGAAAGTACTGACTTAGAACAGGTAGGACAATGCTAGCAAATGCAGGACAGCAGTGATGAAAGTACTGACTTAGAACAGGTAGGACAATGCTAGCAAATGCAGGACAGCAGTGATGAAAGTACTGACTTAGAACATGAATGGCAGCAGTGACAAAAGTATTGACCTAGAACAATAGGACAATGCTAGTAATATGCAGGACAGCAGTGACAAAGGTACTGACTTAGAACATGCAGGACAATGCTAGCAATATGCAGGACAGCAGTGACAAAGGTACTGACTTAGAATGTGCAGGACAATGCTAGCAATATGCAGGACAGTGTGGACAAAGGTACTGATTTAGAACATGCAGGACAATGCTAGCAATATGCAGGACACCAGTGATGAAAGTAATGACTTAAAACATGAAGGACAGTGGTGACAAAGGTACTGACTTAGAATGTGCAGGACAATGCTAGCAATATGCAGACAGCAATGACAAAGGTACTGACTTAGAACATGCAGGACAATGCTAGCAATATGCAGGACAGCAATGACGAAAGTACTGACTTAGAACAGGCAGGACAATGCTAGCAATATGCAGGACAGCAGTGATGAAAGTACTGACTTAGAACATGAAGGGCAGCAGTGACAAAAGTATTGACCTAGAACAATAGGACAATGCTAGTAATATGCAGGACAGCAGTGAGAAAAGTATTGGCTTAGAACATGAAGGACAGCAGTGAGAAAAGTATTGACTTAGAACATGAAGGACAGCAGTGACAAAAGTATTGGTTTCGAACATGAAGGACAGCAGTGACAAAAGTATTGACTTAGAGCAAGCAGGACAAGGCTAGTAATATGCAGGACAATGGTGACAAAGGTACTGACTTAGAATGTGCAGGACAATGCTAGCAATATGCAGGACAGCGGTGACAAAGGTACTGACTTAGAACGTGCAGGACAATGCTAGCAATATTCAGGACAGCAGTGACAAAGGTACTGACTTTGAACATGAAGGACAGCAGTGACAAAAGTATTGGCTTAGAACATGAAGGACAGCCGTGACAAAAGTATTGACTTAGAGAAAGCAGGACCAGGCTAGCAATATGAAGGACAACGATGACAAAGGTACTGACTTAGAATGTGCAGGACAATGCTAGCAATATGCAGGACAGCAGTGACAAAGTTACTGACTTAGAACGTCCAGGACAATGCTAGCAATATGCAGGACAGCAGTGACAAAGGTACTGACTTAGAACATGCAGGACAATGCTAGCAATATGCAGGACAGCAGTGACAAAGGTACTGACTTATAATGTGCAGAACAATGCTAGCAATATGCAGGACAGTGTTGACAAAGGTACTGACTTAGAACATGCAGGACAATGCTAGCAATATTCAGGACAGCAGTGATGAAAGTACTGACTTAGAACATGATGGACAGTGGTGACAAAGGTACTGACTTAGAATTTGCAGGACAATGCTAGGAATATGCAGGACAGCAGTGACAAAGGTACTGACTTAGAACATGCAGGACAATGCTAGCAATATGCAGGACAGCAATGACGAAAGTACTGACTTAGAACATGCAGGACAATGCTAGCAATATGCAGGACAGCAGTGATGAAAGTACTGATTTAGAACTTGAAGGACAGCAGTGACAAAGGTATTGGCTTTGAACATGAAGGACAGCAGTGACATAAGTATTGACTTAGAGCAAGCAGGACAAGGCTCGCAATATGCAGGGCAGCGGTGACAAAGGTACTGACTTAGAACGTGCAGGACAATGCTATCAATATGCAGGACAGCAGTGACAAAGGTACTGATTTAGAACATGCAGGACAATGCTAGCAATATGCAGGACAGCAGTGACGAAAGTACTGACTTAGAACATGCAGGACAATGCTAGCAATATGCAGGACAGCAGTGACGAAAGTACTGACTTAGAACAAGCAGGACAATGCTAGTAATATGCAGGACAGCAGTAAGGAAAATATTGGCTTTGAACATGAAGGACAGTGGTGACAAAAGTATCGGCTTAGAACATGAAGGACAGCGGTGACAAAAGTATTGGCTTAGAACATGAAGGACAGCAATGACACAAGTATTGACTTAGAGCAAGCAGGACAAGGCTAGCAATATGCAGGGCAGCGGTGACAAAGGTACTGACTTAGAACGTGCAGGACAATGCTATCAATATGCAGGACAGCAGTGACAAAGGTACTGACTTAGAATGTGCAGGACAATGCTAGCAATATGCAGGACAGCGGTGACAAAGGTACTGACTTAGAACGTGCAGGACAATGCTAGCAATATGCAGGACAGTGTTGACAAAGGTACTGATTTAGAACATGCAGGACAATGCTAGCAATATGCAGGACAGCAGTGACAAAGGTACTGACTTAGAACATGCAGGACAATGCTAGCAATATGCAGGACAGCAATGACGAAAGTACTGACTTAGAACATGCAGGACAATGCTAGCAATATGCAGGACAGCAGTGATGAAAGTACTGATTTAGAACATGAAGGACAGCAGTGACAAAGTATTGACCTAGAATAATAGGACAATGCTAGTAATATGCAGGACAGCAGTGAGAAAAGTATTGGCTTAGAACATGAAGGACAGCAGTGACAAAAGTATTGGCTTTGAACATGAAGGACAGCAGTGACATAAGTATTGACTTAGAGCAAGCAGGACAAGGCTAGCAATATGCAGGGCAGCGGTGACAAAGGTACTGACTTAGAACGTGCAGGACAATGCTATCAATATGCAGGACAGCAGTGACAAAGGTACTGATTTAGAACATGCAGGAAAATGCTAGCAATATGCAGGACAGCATGACGAAAGTACTGACTTAGAAAATGCAGGACAATGCTAGCAATATGCAGGACAGCAGTGACAAAGGTACTGACTTAGAATGTGCAGGACAATGCTAGCAATATGCAGGACAGCAATGACAAAAGTACTGACTTAGAACAGGTAGGACAATGCTAGCAAATGCAGGACAGCAGTGATGAAAGTACTGACTTAGAACATGAAGGGCAGCAGTGACAAAAGTATTGACCTAGAACAGTAGGACAATGCTAGTAATATGCAGGACAGCAGTGAGAAAGTACTGACTTAGAACATGAAGGACAGTGGTGACAAAGGTACTGACTTAGCACGTGCAGGACAATGCTAGCAATATGCAGGACAGCAGTGACAAAGGTACTGACTTAGCACGTGCAGGACAATGCTAGCAATATGCAGGACAGCAGTGACAAAGGACTGACTTAGAACGTGCAGGACAATGCTAGCAATATGCAGGACAGCAGTGACAAAGGTACTGACTTAGAACATGCAGGACAATGCTAGCAATATGCAGGACAGCAGTGACAAAGGTACTGACTTAGAACATGAAGGACAGCAGTGACAAAAGTATTGGCTTAGAAAATGAAGTACAGCAGTGAGAAAAGTATTGGCTTCGAACATGAAGGACAGCAGTGACAAAAGTATTGACTTAGAGCAAGCAGGACAAGGCTAGCAATATGCAGGACAATGGTGACAAAGGTACTGACTTAGAATGTGCAGGACAATGCTAGCAATATGCAGGACAGCGGTGACAAAGGTACTGACTTAGAACGTGCAGGACAATGCTAGCAATATGCAGGACAGCAGTGACAAAGGTACTGACTTAGAACATGCAGGACAATGCTAGCAATGTGCAGGACAGCAGTGACAAAGGTACTGACTTAGAACATGAAGGACAGCCCTGACAAAAGTATTGACTTAGAGAAAGCAGGACAAGGCTAGCAATATGCAGGACAACGGTGACAAAGGTACTGACTCAAAATGTGCAGGACAATGCTAGCAATATGCAGGACAGCGGTGACAAAGGTACTGACTTAGAACGTGCAGGACAATCCTAGCAATATGCAGGACAGCAGTGACAAAGGTACTGACTTAGAACATGCAGGACAATGCTAGCAATATGCAGGACAGCAGTGACAAAGGTACTGACTTAGAATGTGCAGGACAATGCTAGAAATATGCAGGACAGTGTTGACAAAGGTACTGACTTAGAACATGCAGGACAATGCTAGCAATATGCAGGACAGCAATGACGAAAGTACTGACTTAGAACATGCAGGACAATGCTAGCAATATGCAGGACAGCAGTGATGAAAGTACTGACTTAGAACATGAAGGACAGTGGTGACAAAGGTACTGACTTAGAACGTGCAGGACAATGCTAGCAATATGCAGGACAGCAGTGACAAAGGTACTGACTTAGAACATGCAGGACAATGCTAGCAATATGCAGGACAGCAGTGATGAAAGTACTGACTTATAACATGAAGGACAGCAGTGACAAAAGTATTGACCTAGAACAATAGGACAATGCTAGTAATATGCAGGACAGCAGTGAGAAAAGTATTGGCTTAGAACATGAAGGACAGCAGTGAGAAAAGTATTGGCTTAGAACATGAAGGACAGCAGTGACAAAAGTATTGGCTTCGAACATGAAGGACAGCAATGCCATAAGTATTGACTTAGAGCAAGCAGGACAAGGCTAGCAATATGCAGGGCAGCAGTGACAAAGGTACTGACTTAGAACGTGCAGGACAATGCTATCAATATGCAGGACAGCAGTGACAAAGGTACTGACTTAGAACATGCTGGAAAATGCTAGCAATATGCAGGACAGCAGTGACGAAAGTACTGACTTAGAACATGCAGGATAATGCTAGAAATATGCAGGACAGCAGTGACGAAAGTACTGACTTAGAACATGAAGAACAGCAGTAACAAAAGTATTGACTTAGAACAAGCAGGACAATGCTAGCAATATGCAGGACAGCAGTAAGGAAAATATTGGCTTTGAACATGATGGACAGCGGTGACAAAAGTATTGGCTTAGAACATGAAGGACAGCGGTGACAAAAGTATTGGCTTAGAACATGAAGGACAGCCGTGACAAAACTATTGACTTAGAGAAAGCAGGACAAGGCTAGCAATATACAGGACAACGGTGACAAAGGTACTGACTTAGAATATGCAGGACAATGCTAGCAATATGCAGGACAGCGGTGACAAAGGTACTGACTTAGAACGTGCAGGACAATGCTAGCAATATGCAGGACAGCAGTGACAAAGGTACTGACTTAGAACATGCAGGACAATGCTAGCAATATGCAGGACAGCAGTGACAAAGGTACTGACTTAGAATGTGCAGGACAATGCTAGCAATATGCAGGACAGTGTGGACAAATGTACTGATTTAGAACATGCAGGACAATGCTAGCAATATGCAGGACACCAGTGATGAAAGTACTGACTTAAAACATGAAGGACAGTGGTGACAAAGGTACTGACTTAGAACGTGCAGGACAATGCTAGCAATATGCAGACAGCAATGACAAAGGTACTGACTTAGAACATGCAGGACAATGCTAGCAATATGCAGGACAGCAATGACGAAAGTACTGACTTAGAACAGGCAGGACAATGCTAGCAATATGCAGGACAGCAGTGATGAAAGTACTGACTTAGAACATGAAGGGCAGAAGTGACAAAAGTATTGACCTAGAACAATAGGTCAATGCTAGTAATATGCAGGACAGCAGTGAGAAAAGTATTGGCTTAGAACATGAAGGACAGCAGTGAGAAAAGTATTGACTTAGAACATGAAGGACAGCAGTGACAAAAGTATTGGTTTCGAACATGAAGGACAGCAGTGACAAAAGTATTGACTTAGAGCAAGCAGGACAAGGCTAGTAATATGCAGGACAATGGTGACAAAGGTACTGACTTAGAATGTGCAGGACAATGCTAGCAATATGCAGGACAGCAGTGACAAAGGTACTGACTTAGAACGTGCAGGACAATGCTAGCAATATGCAGGACAGCAGTGACAAAGGTACTGACTTAGAAAATGCAGGACAATGCTAGCAATATTCAGGACAGCAGTGACAAAGGTACTGACTTAGAACATGAAGGACAGCAGTGACAAAAGTATTGGCTTAGAACATGAAGGACAGCCGTGACAAAAGTATTGACTTAGAGAAAGCAGGACAAGGCTAGCAATATGAAGGACAACGATGACAAAGGTACTGACTTAGAATGTGCAGGACAATGCTAGCAATATGCAGGACAGCAGTGACAAAGGTACTGACTTGGAACGTCCAGGACAATGCTAGCAATATGCAGGACAGCAGTGACAAAGGCACTGATTTAGAACATGCAGGACAATGCTAGCAATATGCAGGACAGTGTTGACAAAGGTACTGACTTAGAACATGCAGGACAATGCTAGCAATATGCAGGACAGCAGTGATGAAAGTACTGACTTAGATCATGATGGACAGTGGTGACAAAGGTACTGACTTACAATGTGCAGGACAATGCTAGCAATATGCAGGACAGGAGTGACAAAGGTACTGACTTAGACCATGCAGGACAATGCTAGCAATATGCAGGACAGCAGTGACGAAAGTACTGACTTAGAACATGCAGGACAATGCTAGCAATATGCAGGACAGCAGTGATGAAAGTACTGACTTAGAACATGAAGGACAGCAGTGACAAAAGTATTGACCTAGAATAATAGGACAATGCTAGTAATATGCAGGACAGCAGTGAGAAAAGTATTGGCTTTGAACATGAAGGACAGCAGTGACATAAGTATTGGCTTAGAGCAAGCAGGACAAGGTTAGCAAAATGCAGGGCAGCGGTGACAAAGGTACTCACTTAGAACATGCAGGACAATGCTATCAATATGCAGGACAGCAGTGACAAAGGTACTGACTTAGAACATGAAGAACAGCAGTAACAAAAGTATTGACTTAGAACAAGCAGGACAATGCTAGTAATATGCAGGACAGCAGTAAGGAAAATATTGGCTTTGAACATGAAGGACAGCGATGACAAATGTATTATCTTAGAACATGAAGGACAGTGGTGACAAAAGTATTGGCTTAGAACATGAAGGACAGCAATGACATATGTATTGACTTAGAGCAAGCAGGACAAGGCTAGCAATATGCAGGGCAGCGGTGACAAAGGTACTGACTTAGAATGTGCAGGACAATGCTAGCAATATGCAGGACAGCGGTGACTAAGGTACTGACTTAGAACGTGCCGGACAATGCTAGCAATATGCAGGACAGTGTTGACAAAGGTACTGATTTAGAACATGCAGGACAATGCTAGCAATATGCAGGACAGTGTTGACAAAGGTACTGATTTCGAACATGCAGGACAATGCTAGCAATATGCAGGACAGCAGTGATGAAAGTACTGACTTAGAACATGAAGGACAGTGGTGACAAAGGTACTGACTTAGAACGTGCAGGACAATGCTAGCAATATGCAGGACAGCAGTGACAAAGGTACTGACTTAGAACATGCAGGACAATGCTAGCAATATGCAGAACAGCAGTGATGAAAGTACTGACTTAGAACATGAAGGACAGTGGTGACAAAGGTACTGACTTAGAACGTGCAGGATAATGCTAGCAATATGCAGGACAGCAGTGACAAAGGTACTGACTTAGAATGTGCAGGACAATGCTAGCAATATGCAGGACAGCGGTGACTAAGGTACTGATTTAGAACATGCAGGACAATGCTAGCAATATGCAGGACAGTGTTGACAAAGGTACTGATTTAGAACATGCAGGACAATGCTAGCAATATGCAGGACAGCAGTGATGAAAGTACTGACTTAGAACATGAAGGACAGTGTTGACAAAGGTACTGACTTAGAAAGTGCAGGACAATGCTAGCAATATGCAGGACAGCAGTGACAAAGGTACTGACTTAGAACATGCAGGACAATGCTATCAATATGCAGGACAGCAGTGAGAAAAGTATTGGCTTAGAACATGAAGGACAGCAGTGACAAAAGTATTGGCTTCGAACATGAAGGACAGCAATGCCATAAGTATTGACTTAGAGCAAGCAGGACAAGGCTAGCAATATGCAGGGCACCTGTGACAAAGGTACTGACTTAGAACATGCTGGAAAATGCTAGCAATATGCATGACAGCAGTGATGAAAGTACTGACTTAGAACATGCAGGACAATGAGAGAAATATGCAGGACAGAAGTGACGAAAGTACTGACTTAGAACATGAAGAACAGCAGTAACAAAAGTATTGACTTAGAGAAAGCAGGACAAGGCTAGCAATATACAGGACAACGGTGACAAAGGTACTGACTTAGAATGTGCAGGACAATGCTAGCAATATGCAGGACAGCGGTGACAAAGGTACTGACTTAGAACGTGCAGGACAATGCTAGCAATATGCAGGACAGCAGTGACAAAGGTACTGACTTAGAACATGCAGGACAATGCTAACAATATGCAGGACAGCAGTGACAAAGGTACTGACTTAGAATGTGCAGGACAATGCTAGCAATATGCAGGACAGTGTGGACAAAGGTACTGATTTAGAACATGCAGGACAATGCTAGCAATATGCAGGACACCAGTGATGAAAGTACTGACTTAAAACATGAAGGACAGTGGTGACAAAGGTACTGACTTAGAACGTGCAGGACAATGCTAGCAATATGCAGACAGCAATGACAAAGGTACTGACTTAGAACATGCAGGACAATGCTAGCAATATGCAGGACAGCAATGACGAAAGTACTGACTTAGAACAGGCAGGACAATGCTAGCAATATGCAGGACAGCATTGATGAAAGTACTGACTTAGAACATGAAGGGCAGAAGTGACAAAAGTATTGACCTAGAACAATAGGGCAATGCTAGTAATATGCAGGACAGCAGTGAGAAAAGTATTGGCTTAGAACATGAAGGACAGCAGTGAGAAAAGTATTGACTTAGAACATGAAGGACAGCAGTGACAAAAGTATTGGTTTCGAACATGAAGGACAGCAGTGACAAAAGTATTGACTTAGAGCAAGCAGGACAGCCGTGACAAAAGTATTGACTTAGAGAAAGCAGGACAAGGCTAGCAATATGAAGGACAACGATGACAAAGGTACTGACTTAGAATGTGCAGGACAATGCTAGCAATATGCAGGACAGCAGTGACAAAGGTACTGACTTAGAACGTCCAGGACAATGCTAGCAATATGCAGGACAGCAGTGACAAAGGCACTGACTTAGAACATGCAGGACAATGCTAGCAATATGCAGGACAGCAGTGACAAAGGTACTGACTTATAATGTGCAGAACAATGCTAGCAATATGCAGGACAGTGTTGACAAAGGTACTGACTTAGAACATGCAGGACAATGCTAGCAATATGCAGGACAGCAGTGATGAAAGTACTGACTTAGAACATGAAGGGCAGAAGTGACAAAAGTATTGACCTAGAACAATAGGGCAATGCTAGTAATATGCAGGACAGCAGTGAGAAAAGTATTGGCTTAGAACATGAAGGACAGCAGTGAGAAAAGTATTGACTTAGAACATGAAGGACAGCAGTGACAAAAGTATTGGTTTCGAACATGAAGGACAGCAGTGACAAAAGTATTGACTTAGAACAAGCAGGACAATGCTAGTAATATGCAGGACAGCAGTAAGGAAAATATTGGCTTTGAACATGAAGGACAGCGATGACAAATGTATTATCTTAGAACATGAAGGACAGTGGTGACAAAAGTATTGGCTTAGAACATGAAGGACAGCAATGACATATGTATTGACTTAGAGCAAGCAGGACAAGGCTAGCAATATGCAGGGCAGCGGTGACAAAGGTACTGACTTAGAATGTGCAGGACAATGCTAGCAATATGCAGGACAGCGGTGACTAAGGTACTGACTTAGAACGTGCAGGACAATGCTAGCAATATGCAGAACAGTGTTGACAAAGGTACTGATTTAGAACATGCAGGACAATGCTAGCAATATGCAGGACAGTGTTGACAAAGGTACTGATTTCGAACATGCAGGACAATGCTAGCAATATGCAGGACAGCAGTGATGAAAGTACTGACTTAGAACATGAAGGACAGTGGTGACAAAGGTACTGACTTAGAACGTGCAGGACAATGCTAGCAATATGCAGGACAGCAGTGACAAAGGTACTGACTTAGAACATGCAGGACAATGCTAGCAATATGCAGAACAGCAGTGATGAAAGTACTGACTTAGAACATGAAGGACAGTGGTGACAAAGGTACTGACTTAGAACGTGCAGGATAATGCTAGCAATATGCAGGACAGCAGTGACAAAGGTACTGACTTAGAATGTGCAGGACAATGCTAGCAATATGCAGGACAGCGGTGACTAAGGTACTGATTTAGAACATGCAGGACAATGCTAGCAATATGCAGGACAGTGTTGACAAAGGTACTGATTTAGAACATGCAGGACAATGCTAGCAATATGCAGGACAGCAGTGATGAAAGTACTGACTTAGAACATGAAGGACAGTGTTGATAAAGGTACTGACTTAGAAAGTGCAGGACAATGCTAGCAATATGCAGGACAGCAGTGACAAAGGTACTGACTTAGAACATGCAGGACAATGCTATCAATATGCAGGACAGCAGTGAGAAAAGTATTGGCTTAGAACATGAAGGACAGCAGTGACAAAAGTATTGGCTTCGAACATGAAGGACAGCAATGCCATAAGTATTGACTTAGAGCAAGCAGGACAAGGCTAGCAATATGCAGGGCACCGGTGACAAAGGTACTGACTTAGAACATGCTGGAAAATGCTAGCAATATGCATGACAGCAGTGATGAAAGTACTGACTTAGAACATGCAGGACAATGAGAGAAATATGCAGGACAGCAGTGACGAAAGTACTGACTTAGAACATGAAGAACAGCAGTAACAAAAGTATTGACTTAGAGAAAGCAGGACAAGGCTAGCAATATACAGGACAACGGTGACAAAGGTACTGACTTAGAATGTGCAGGACAATGCTAGCAATATGCAGGACAGCGGTGACAAAGGTACTGACTTAGAACGTGCAGGACAATGCTAGCAATATGCAGGACAGCAGTGACAAAGGTACTGACTTAGAACATGCAGGACAATGCTAGCAAAATGCAGGACAGCAGTGACAAAGGTACTGACTTAGAATGTGCAGGAGAATGCTAGCAATATGCAGGACAGTGTGGACAAAGGTACTGATTTAGAACATGCAGGACAATGCTAGCAATATGCAGGACACCAGTGATGAAAGTACTGACTTAAAACATGAAGGACAGTGGTGACAAAGGTACTGACTTAGAACGTGCAGGACAATGCTAGCAATATGCAGACAGCAATGACAAAGGTACTGACTTAGAACATGCAGGACAATGCTAGCAATATGCAGGACAGCAATGACGAAAGTACTGACTTAGAACAGGCAGGACAATGCTAGCAATATGCAGGACAGCAGTGATGAAAGTACTGACTTAGAACATGAAGGGCAGAAGTGACAAAAGTATTGACCTAGAACAATAGGGCAATGCTAGTAATATGCAGGACAGCAGTGAGAAAAGTATTGGCTTAGAACATGAAGGACAGCAGTGAGAAAAGTATTGACTTAGAACATGAAGGACAGCAGTGACAAAAGTATTGGTTTCGAACATGAAGGACAGCAGTGACAAAAGTATTGACTTAGAGCAAGCAGGACAAGGCTAGTAATATGCAGGACAATGGTGACAAAGGTACTGACTTAGAATGTGCAGGACAATGCTAGCAATATGCAGGACAGCGGTGACAAAGGTACTGACTTAGAACGTGCAGGACAATGCTAGCAATATTCAGGACAGCAGTGACAAAGGTACTGACTTAGAACATGAAGGACAGCAGTGACAAAAGTATTGGCTTAGAACATGAAGGACAGCCGTGACAAAAGTATTGACTTAGAGAAAGCAGGACAAGGCTAGCAATATGAAGGACAACGATGACAAAGGTACTGACTTAGAATGTGCAGGACAATGCTAGCAATATGCAGGACAGCAGTGACAAAGGTACTGACTTAGAACGTCCAGGACAATGCTAGCAATATGCAGGACAGCAGTGACAAAGGCACTGACTTAGAACATGCAGGACAATGCTAGCAATATGCAGGACAGCAGTGACAAAGGTACTGACTTATAATGTGCAGAACAATGCTAGCAATATGCAGGACAGTGTTGACAAAGGTACTGACTTAGAACATGCAGGACAATGCTAGCAATATGCAGGACAGCAGTGATGAAAGTACTGACTTAGAACATGATGGACAGTGGTGACAAAGGTACTGACTTAGAATGTGCAGGACAATGCTAGGAATATGCAGGACAGCAGTGACAAAGGTACTGACTTAGAACATGCAGGACAATGCTTGCAATATGCAGGACAGCAATGACGAAAGTACTGACTTAGAACATGCAGGACAATGCTAGCAATATGCAGGACAGCAGTGATGAAAGTACTGATTTAGAACTTGAAGGACAGCAGTGACAAAAGTATTGACCTAGAATAATAGGACAATACTTGTAATATGCAGGACAGCAGTGAGAAAAGTATTGGTTTAGAACATGAAGGACAGCAGTGACAAAAGTATTGGCTTTGAACATGAAGGACAGCAGTGACATGAGTATTGACTTAGAGCAAGCAGGACAAGGCTAGCAATATGCAGGGCAGCGGTGACAAAGGTACTGACTTAGAACGTGCAGGACAATGCTATCAATATGCAGGACAGCAGTGACAAAGGTACTGATTTAGAACATGCAGGACAATGCTAGCAATATGCAGGACAGCAGTGACGAAAGTACTGACTTAGAACATGCAGGACAATGCTAGCAATATGCAGGACAGCAGTGACGAAAGTACTGACTTAGAACAAGCAGGACAATGCTAGTAATATGCAGGACAGCAGTAAGGAAAATATTGGCTTTGAACATGAAGGACAGTGGTGACAAAAGTATTGGCTTAGAACATGAAGGACAGCGGTGACAAAAGTATTGGCTTAGAACATGAAGGACAGCAATGACATAAGTATTGACTTAGAGCAAGCAGGACAAGGCTAGCAATATGCAGGGCAGCGGTGACAAAGGTACTGACTTAGAACGTGCAGGACAATGCTATCAATATGCAGGACAGCAGTGACAAAGGTACTGACTTAGAATGTGCAGGGCAATGCTAGCAATATGCAGGACAGCGGTGACAAAGGTACTGACTTAGAACGTGCAGGACAATGCTAGCAATATGCAGGACAGTGTTGACAAAGGTACTGATTTAGAACATGCAGGACAATGCTAGCAATATGCAGGACAGCAGTGATGAAAGTACTGACTTAGAACAGGTAGGACAATGCTAGCAAATGCAGGACAGCAGTGATGAAAGTACTGACTTAGAACAGGTAGGACAATGCTAGCAAATGCAGGACAGCAGTGATGAAAGTACTGACTTAGAACATGAAGGGCAGCAGTGACAAAAGTATTGACCTAGAACAATAGGACAATGCTAGTAATATGCAGGACAGCAGTGACAAAGGTACTGACTTAGAACATGCAGGACAATGCTAGCAATATGCAGGACAGCAGTGACAAAGGTACTGACTTAGAATGTGCAGGACAATGCTAGCAATATGCAGGACAGTGTGGACAAAGGTACTGATTTAGAACATGCAGGACAATGCTAGCAATATGCAGGACACCAGTGATGAAAGTACTGACTTAAAACATGAAGGACAGTGGTGACAAAGGTACTGACTTAGAACGTGCAGGACAATGCTAGCAATATGCAGACAGCAATGACAAAGGTACTGACTTAGAACATGCAGGACAATGCTAGCAATATGCAGGACAGCAATGACGAAAGTACTGACTTAGAACAGGCAGGACAATGCTAGCAATATGCAGGACAGCAGTGATGAAAGTACTGACTTAGAACATGAAGGGCAGCAGTGACAAAAGTATTGACCTAGAACAATAGGACAATGCTAGTAATATGCAGGACAGCAGTGAGAAAAGTATTGGCTTAGAACATGAAGGACAGCAGTGAGAAAAGTATTGACTTAGAACATGAAGGACAGCAGTGACAAAAGTATTGGTTTCGAACATGAAGGACAGCAGTGACAAAAGTATTGACTTAGAGCAAGCAGGACAAGGCTAGTAATATGCAGGACAATGGTGACAAAGGTACTGACTTAGAATGTGCAGGACAATGCTAGCAATATGCAGGACAGCGGTGACAAAGGTACTGACTTAGAACGTGCAGGACAATGCTAGCAATATGCAGGACAGCAGTGACAAAGGTACTGACTTAGAAAATGCAGGACAATGCTAGCAATATTCAGGACAGCAGTGACAAAGGTACTGACTTTGAACATGAAGGACAGCAGTGACAAAAGTATTGGCTTAGAACATGAAGGACAGCCGTGACAAAAGTATTGACTTAGAGAAAGCAGGACCAGGCTAGCAATATGAAGGACAACGATGACAAAGGTACTGACTTAGAATGTGCAGGACAATGCTAGCAATATGCAGGACAGCAGTGACAAAGGTACTGACTTAGAACGTCCAGGACAATGCTAGCAATATGCAGGACAGCAGTGACAAAGGTACTGACTTAGAACATGCAGGACAATGCTAGCAATATGCAGGACAGCAGTGACAAAGGTACTGACTTATAATGTGCAGAACAATGCTAGCAATATGCAGGACAGTGTTGACAAAGGTACTGACTTAGAACATGCAGGACAATGCTAGCAATATGCAGGACAGCAGTGATGAAAGTACTGACTTAGAACATGATGGACAGTGGTGACAAAGGTACTGACTTAGAATTTGCAGGACAATGCTAGGAATATGCAGGACAGCAGTGACAAAGGTACTGACTTAGAACATGCAGGACAATGCTAGCAATATGCAGGACAGCAATGACGAAAGTACTGACTTAGAACATGCAGGACAATGCTAGCAATATGCAGGACAGCAGTGATGAAAGTACTGATTTAGAACTTGAAGGACAGCAGTGACAAAGGTATTGGCTTTGAACATGAAGGACAGCAGTGACATAAGTATTGACTTAGAGCAAGCAGGACAAGGCTAGCAATATGCAGGGCAGCGGTGACAAAGGTACTGACTTAGAACGTGCAGGACAATGCTATCAATATGCAGGACAGCAGTGACAAAGGTACTGATTTAGAACATGCAGGACAATGCTAGCAATATGCAGGACAGCAGTGACGAAAGTACTGACTTAGAACATGCAGGACAATGCTAGCAATATGCAGGACAGCAGTGACGAAAGTACTGACTTAGAACAAGCAGGACAATGCTAGTAATATGCAGGACAGCAGTAAGGAAAATATTGGCTTTGAACATGAAGGACAGTGGTGACAAAAGTATTGGCTTAGAACATGAAGGACAGCGGTGACAAAAGTATTGGCTTAGAACATGAAGGACAGCAATGACATAAGTATTGACTTAGAGCAAGCAGGACAAGGCTAGCAATATGCAGGGCAGCGGTGACAAAGGTACTGACTTAGAACGTGCAGGACAATGCTATCAATATGCAGGACAGCAGTGACAAAGGTACTGACTTAGAATGTGCAGGACAATGCTAGCAATATGCAGGACAGCGGTGACAAAGGTACTGACTTAGAACGTGCAGGACAATGCTAGCAATATGCAGGACAGTGTTGACAAAGGTACTGATTTAGAACATGCAGGACAATGCTAGCAGTATGCAGGACAGCAGTGACAAAGGTACTGATTTAGAACATGCAGGACAATGCTAGCAATATGCAGGACAGCAATGACGAAAGTACTGACTTAGAACATGCAGGACAATGCTAGCAATATGCAGGACAGCAGTGATGAAAGTACTGATTTAGAACATGAAGGACAGCAGTGACAAAGTATTGACCTAGAATAATAGGACAATGCTAGTAATATGCAGGACAGCAGTGAGAAAAGTATTGGCTTAGAACATGAAGGACAGCAGTGACAAAAGTATTGGCTTTGAACATGAAGGATAGCAGTGACATAAGTATTGACTTAGAGCAAGCAGGACAAGGCTAGCAATATGCAGGGCAGCGGTGACAAAGGTACTGACTTAGAACGTGCAGGACAATGCTATCAATATGCAGGACAGCAGTGACAAAGGTACTGATTTAGAACATGCAGGAAAATGCTAGCAATATGCAGGACAGCATGACGAAAGTACTGACTTAGAAAATGCAGGACAATGCTAGCAATATGCAGGACAGCAGTGACAAAGGTACTGACTTAGAATGTGCAGGACAATGCTAGCAATATGCAGGACAGCAATGACAAAAGTACTGACTTAGAACAGGTAGGACAATGCTAGCAAATGCAGGACAGCAGTGATGAAAGTACTGACTTAGAACATGAAGGGCAGCAGTGACAAAAGTATTGACCTAGAACAATAGGACAATGCTAGTAATATGCAGGACAGCAGTGAGAAAGTACTGACTTAGAACATGAAGGACAGTGGTGACAAAGGTACTGACTTAGCACGTGCAGGACAATGCTAGCAATATGCAGGACAGCAGTGACAAAGGTACTGACTTAGCACGTGCAGGACAATGCTAGCAATATGCAGGACAGCAGTGACAAAGGACTGACTTAGAACGTGCAGGACAATGCTAGCAATATGCAGGACAGCAGTGACAAAGGTACTGACTTAGAACATGCAGGACAATGCTAGCAAAATGCAGGACAGCAGTGACAAAGGTACTGACTTAGAACATGAAGGACAGCAGTGACAAAAGTATTGGCTTAGAAAATGAAGTACAGCAGTGAGAAAAGTATTGGCTTCGAACATGAAGGACAGCAGTGACAAAAGTATTGACTTAGAGCAAGCAGGACAAGGCTAGCAATATGCAGGACAATGGTGACAAAGGTACTGACTTAGAATGTGCAGGACAATGCTAGCAATATGCAGGACAGCGGTGACAAAGGTACTGACTTAGAACGTGCAGGACAATGCTAGCAATATGCAGGACAGCAGTGACAAAGGTACTGACTTAGAACATGCAGGACAATGCTAGCAATATGCAGGACAGCAGTGACAAAGGTACTGACTTAGAACATGAAGGACAGCCCTGACAAAAGTATTGACTTAGAGAAAGCAGGACAAGGCTAGCAATATGCAGGACAACGGTGACAAAGGTACTGACTCAAAATGTGCAGGACAATGCTAGCAATATGCAGGACAGCGGTGACAAAGGTACTGACTTAGAACGTGCAGGACAATCCTAGCAATATGCAGGACAGCAGTGACAAAGGTACTGACTTAGAACATGCAGGACAATGCTAGCAATATGCAGGACAGCAGTGACAAAGGTACTGACTTAGAATGTGCAGGACAATGCTAGAAATATGCAGGACAGTGTTGACAAAGGTACTGACTTAGAACATGCAGGACAATGCTAGCAATATGCAGAACAGCAATGACGAAAGTACTGACTTAGAACATGCAGGACAATGCTAGCAATATGCAGGACAGCAGTGATGAAAGTACTGACTTAGAACATGAAGGACAGTGGTGACAAAGGTACTGACTTAGAACGTGCAGGACAATGCTAGCAATATGCAGGACAGCAGTGACAAAGGTACTGACTTAGAACATGCAGGACAATGCTAGCAATATGCAGGACAGCAGTGATGAAAGTACTGACTTAGAACATGAAGGACAGCAGTGACAAAAGTATTGACCTAGAACAATAGGACAATGCTAGTAATATGCAGGACAGCAGTGAGAAAAGTATTGGCTTAGAACATGAAGGACAGCAGTGAGAAAAGTATTGGCTTAGAACATGAAGGACAGCAGTGACAAAAGTATTGGCTTCGAACATGAAGGACAGCAATGCCATAAGTATTGACTTAGAGCAAGCAGGACAAGGCTAGCAATATGCAGGGCAGCAGTGACAAAGGTACTGACTTAGAACGTGCAGGACAATGCTATCAATATGCAGGACAGCAGTGACAAAAGTACTGACTTAGAACATGCAGGATAATGCTAGAAATATGCAGGACAGCAGTGACGAAAGTACTGACTTAGAACATGAAGAACAGCAGTAACAAAAGTATTGACTTAGAACAAGCAGGACAATGCTAGCAATATGCAGGACAGCAGTAAGGAAAATATTGGCTTTGAACATGATGGACAGCGGTGACAAAAGTATTGGCTTAGAACATGAAGGACAGCGGTGACAAAAGTATTGGCTTAGAACATGAAGGACAGCCGTGACAAAACTATTGACTTAGAGAAAGCAGGACAAGGCTAGCAATATGCAGGGCAGCAGTGACAAAGGTACTGACTTAGAACGTGCAGGACAATGCTATCAATATGCAGGACAGCGGTGACAAAGGTACTGACTTAGAACGTGCAGGACAATGCTAGCAATATGCAGGACAGCAGTGACAAAGGTACTGACTTAGAACATGCAGGACAATGCTAGCAATATGCAGGACAGCAGTGACAAAGGTACTGACTTAGAATGTGCAGGACAATGCTAGCAATATGCAGGACAGTGTGGACAAAGGTACTGATTTAGAACATGCAGGACAATGCTAGCAATATGCAGGACACCAGTGATGAAAGTACTGACTTAAAACATGAAGGACAGTGGTGACAAAGGTACTGACTTAGAACGTGCAGGACAATGCTAGCAATATGCAGACAGCAATGACAAAGGTACTGACTTAGAACATGCAGGACAATGCTAGCAATATGCAGGACAGCAATGACGAAAGTACTGACTTAGAACAGGCAGGACAATGCTAGCAATATGCAGGACAGCAGTGATGAAAGTACTGACTTAGAACATGAAGGGCAGAAGTGACAAAAGTATTGACCTAGAACAATAGGGCAATGCTAGTAATATGCAGGACAGCAGTGAGAAAAGTATTGGCTTAGAACATGAAGGACAGCAGTGAGAAAAGTATTGACTTAGAACATGAAGGACAGCAGTGACAAAAGTATTGGTTTCGAACATGAAGGACAGCAGTGACAAAAGTATTGACTTAGAGCAAGCAGGACAAGGCTAGTAATATGCAGGACAATGGTGACAAAGGCACTGACTTAGAATGTGCAGGACAATGCTAGCAATATGCAGGACAGCGGTGACAAAGGTACTGACTTAGAACGTGCAGGACAATGCTAGCAATATGCAGGACAGCAGTGACAAAGGTACTGACTTAGAAAATGCAGGACAATGCTAGCAATATTCAGGACAGCAGTGACAAAGGTACTGACTTAGAACATGAAGGACAGCAGTGACAAAAGTATTGGCTTAGAACATGAAGGACAGCCGTGACAAAAGTATTGACTTAGAGAAAGCAGGACAAGGCTAGCAATATGAAGGACAACGATGACAAAGGTACTGACTTAGAATGTGCAGGACAATGCTAGCAATATGCAGGACAGCAGTGACAAAGGTACTGACTTAGAACGTCCAGGACAATGCTAGCAATATGCAGGACAGCAGTGACAAAGGCACTGATTTAGAACATGCAGGACAATGCTAGCAATATGCAGGACAGTGTTGACAAAGGTACTGACTTAGAACATGCAGGACAATGCTAGCAATATGCAGGACAGCAGTGATGAAAGTACTGACTTAGAACATGATGGACAGTGGTGACAAAGGTACTGACTTACAATGTGCAGGACAATGCTAGCAATATGCAGGACAGGAGTGACAAAGGTACTGACTTAGAACATGCAGGACAATGCTAGCAATATGCAGGACAGCAGTGACGAAAGTACTGACTTAGAACATGCAGGACAATGCTAGCAATATGCAGGACAGCAGTGATGAAAGTACTGACTTAGAACATGAAGGACAGCAGTGACAAAAGTATTGACCTAGAATAATAGGACAATGCTAGTAATATGCAGGACAGCAGTGAGAAAAGCATTGGCTTAGAACATGAAGGACAGCAGTGACAAAAGTATTGGCTTTGAACATGAAGGACAGCAGTGACATAAGTATTGGCTTAGAGCAAGCAGGACAAGGTTAGCAAAATGCAGGGCAGCGGTGACAAAGGTACTGACTTAGAACATGCAGGACAATGCTATCAATATGCAGGACAGCAGTGACAAAGGTACTGACTTAGAACATGAAGAACAGCAGTAACAAAAGTATTGACTTAGAACAAGCAGGACAATGCTAGTAATATGCAGGACAGCAGTAAGGAAAATATTGGCTTTGAACATGAAGGACAGCGATGACAAATGTATTATCTTAGAACATGAAGGACAGTGGTGACAAAAGTATTGGCTTAGAACATGAAGGACAGCAATGACATATGTATTGACTTAGAGCAAGCAGGACAAGGCTAGCAATATGCAGGGCAGCGGTGACAAAGGTACTGACTTAGAATGTGCAGGACAATGCTAGCAATATGCAGGACAGCGGTGACTAAGGTACTGACTTAGAACGTGCCGGACAATGCTAGCAATATGCAGGACAGTGTTGACAAAGGTACTGATTTAGAACATGCAGGACAATGCTAGCAATATGCAGGACAGTGTTGACAAAGGTACTGATTTCGAACATGCAGGACAATGCTAGCAATATGCAGGACAGCAGTGATGAAAGTACTGACTTAGAACATGAAGGACAGTGGTGACAAAGGTACTGACTTAGAACGTGCAGGACAATGCTAGCAATATGCAGGACAGCAGTGACAAAGGTACTGACTTAGAACATGCAGGACAATGCTAGCAATATGCAGAACAGCAGTGATGAAAGTACTGACTTAGAACATGAAGGACAGTGGTGACAAAGGTACTGACTTAGAACGTGCAGGATAATGCTAGCAATATGCAGGACAGCAGTGACAAAGGTACTGACTTAGAATGTGCAGGACAATGCTAGCAATATGCAGGACAGCGGTGACTAAGGTACTGATTTAGAACATGCAGGACAATGCTAGCAATATGCAGGACAGTGTTGACAAAGGTACTGATTTAGAACATGCAGGACAATGCTAGCAATATGCAGGACAGCAGTGATGAAAGTACTGACTTAGAACATGAAGGACAGTGTTGACAAAGGTACTGACTTAGAAAGTGCAGGACAATGCTAGCAATATGCAGGACAGCAGTGACAAAGGTACTGACTTAGAACATGCAGGACAATGCTATCAATATGCAGGACAGCAGTGAGAAAAGTATTGGCTTAGAACATGAAGGACAGCAGTGACAAAAGTATTGGCTTCGAACATGAAGGACAGCAATGCCATAAGTATTGACTTAGAGCAAGCAGGACAAGGCTAGCAATATGCAGGGCACCGGTGACAAAGGTACTGACTTAGAACATGCTGGAAAATGCTAGCAATATGCATGACAGCAGTGATGAAAGTACTGACTTAGAACATGCAGGACAATGAGAGAAATATGCAGGACAGCAGTGACGAAAGTACTGACTTAGAACATGAAGAACAGCAGTAACAAAAGTATTGACTTAGAGAAAGCAGGACAAGGCTAGCAATATACAGGACAACGGTGACAAAGGTACTGACTTAGAATGTGCAGGACAATGCTAGCAATATGCAGGACAGCGGTGACAAAGGTACTGACTTAGAACGTGCAGGACAATGCTAGCAATATGCAGGACAGCAGTGACAAAGGTACTGACTTAGAACATGCAGGACAATGCTAGCAATATGCAGGACAGCAGTGACAAAGGTACTGACTTAGAATGTGCAGGACAATGCTAGCAATATGCAGGACAGTGTGGACAAAGGTACTGATTTAGAACATGCAGGACAATGCTAGCAATATGCAGGACACCAGTGATGAAAGTACTGACTTAAAACATGAAGGACAGTGGTGACAAAGGTACTGACTTAGAACGTGCAGGACAATGCTAGCAATATGCAGACAGCAATGACAAAGGTACTGACTTAGAACATGCAGGACAATGCTAGCAATATGCAGGACAGCAGTGATGAAAGTACTGACTTAGAACATGAAGGACAGCAGTGACAAAAGTATTGACCTAGAACAATAGGACAATGCTAGTAATATGCAGGACAGCAGTGAGAAAAGTATTGGCTTAGAACATGAAGGACAGCAGTGAGAAAAGTATTGGCTTAGAACATGAAGGACAGCAGTGACAAAAGTATTGGCTTCGAACATGAAGGACAGCAATGCCATAAGTATTGACTTAGAGCAAGCAGGACAAGGCTAGCAATATGCAGGGCAGCAGTGACAAAGGTACTGACTTAGAACGTGCAGGACAATGCTATCAATATGCAGGACAGCAGTGACAAAGGTACTGACTTAGAACATGCTGGAAAATGCTAGCAATATGCAGGACAGCAGTGACGAAAGTACTGACTTAGAACATGCAGGATAATGCTAGAAATATGCAGGACAGCAGTGACGAAAGTACTGACTTAGAACATGAAGAACAGCAGTAACAAAAGTATTGACTTAGAACAAGCAGGACAATGCTAGCAATATGCAGGACAGCAGTAAGGAAAATATTGGCTTTGAACATGATGGACAGCGGTGACAAAAGTATTGGCTTAGAACATGAAGGACAGCGGTGACAAAAGTATTGGCTTAGAACATGAAGGACAGCCGTGACAAAACTATTGACTTAGAGAAAGCAGGACAAGGCTAGCAATATACAGGACAACGGTGACAAAGGTACTGACTTAGAATATGCAGGACAATGCTAGCAATATGCAGGACAGCGGTGACAAAGGTACTGACTTAGAACGTGCAGGACAATGCTAGCAATATGCAGGACAGCAGTGACAAAGGTACTGACTTAGAACATGCAGGACAATGCTAGCAATATGCAGGACAGCAGTGACAAAGGTACTGACTTAGAATGTGCAGGACAATGCTAGCAATATGCAGGACAGTGTGGACAAAGGTACTGATTTAGAACATGCAGGACAATGCTAGCAATATGCAGGACACCAGTGATGAAAGTACTGACATAAAACATGAAGGACAGTGGTGACAAAGGTACTGACTTAGAACGTGCAGGACAATGCTAGCAATATGCAGACAGCAATGACAAAGGTACTGACTTAGAACATGCAGGACAATGCTAGCAATATGCAGGACAGCAATGACGAAAGTACTGACTTAGAACAGGCAGGACAATGCTAGCAATATGCAGGACAGCAGTGATGAAAGTACTGACTTAGAACATGAAGGGCAGAAGTGACAAAAGTATTGACCTAGAACAATAGGGCAATGCTAGTAATATGCAGGACAGCAGTGAGAAAAGTATTGGCTTAGAACATGAAGGACAGCAGTGAGAAAAGTATTGACTTAGAACATGAAGGACAGCAGTGACAAAAGTATTGGTTTCGAACATGAAGGACAGCAGTGACAAAAGTATTGACTTAGAGCAAGCAGGACAAGGCTAGTAATATGCAGGACAATGGTGACAAAGGTACTGACTTAGAATGTGCAGGACAATGCTAGCAATATGCAGGACAGCGGTGACAAAGGTACTGACTTAGAACGTGCAGGACAATGCTAGCAATATGCAGGACAGCAGTGACAAAGGTACTGACTTAGAAAATGCAGGACAATGCTAGCAATATTCAGGACAGCAGTGACAAAGGTACTGACTTAGAACATGAAGGACAGCAGTGACAAAAGTATTGGCTTAGAACATGAAGGACAGCCGTGACAAAAGTAATGACTTAGAGAAAGCAGGACAAGGCTAGCAATATGAAGGACAACGATGACAAAGGTACTGACTTAGAATGTGCAGGACAATGCTAGCAATATGCAGGACAGCAGTGACAAAGGTACTGACTTAGAACGTCCAGGACAATGCTAGCAATATGCAGGACAGCAGTGACAAAGGCACTGATTTAGAACATGCAGGACAATGCTAGCAATATGCAGGACAGTGTTGACAAAGGTACTGACTTAGAACATGCAGGACAATGCTAGCAATATGCAGGACAGCAGTGATGAAAGTACTGACTTAGAACATGATGGACAGTGGTGACAAAGGTACTGACTTACAATGTGCAGGACAATGCTAGCAATATGCAGGACAGGAGTGACAAAGGTACTGACTTAGAACATGCAGGACAATGCTAGCAATATGGAGGACAGCAGTGACGAAAGTACTGACTTAGAACATGCAGGACAATGCTAGCAATATGCAGGACAGCAGTGATGAAAGTACTGACTTAGAACATGAAGGACAGCAGTGACAAAAGTATTGACCTAGAATAATAGGACAATGCTAGTAATATGCAGGACAGCAGTGAGAAAAGCATTGGCTTAGAACATGAAGGACAGCAGTGACAAAAGTATTGGCTTTGAACATGAAGGACAGCAGTGACATAAGTATTGGCTTAGAGCAAGCAGGACAAGGTTAGCAAAATGCAGGGCAGCGGTGACAAAGGTACTGACTTAGAACATGCAGGACAATGCTATCAATATGCAGGACAGCAGTGACAAAGGTACTGACTTAGAACATGAAGAACAGCAGTAACAAAAGTATTGACTTAGAACAAGCAGGACAATGCTAGTAATATGCAGGACAGCAGTAAGGAAAATATTGGCTTTGAACATGAAGGACAGCGATGACAAATGTATTATCTTAGAACATGAAGGACAGTGGTGACAAAAGTATTGGCTTAGAACATGAAGGACAGCAATGACATATGTATTGACTTAGAGCAAGCAGGACAAGGCTAGCAATATGCAGGGCAGCGGTGACAAAGGTACTGACTTAGAATGTGCAGGACAATGCTAGCAATATGCAGGACAGCGGTGACTAAGGTACTGACTTAGAACGTGCCGGACAATGCTAGCAATATGCAGGACAGTGTTGACAAAGGTACTGATTTAGAACATGCAGGACAATGCTAGCAATATGCAGGACAGTGTTGACAAAGGTACTGATTTCGAACATGCAGGACAATGCTAGCAATATGCAGGACAGCAGTGATGAAAGTACTGACTTAGAACATGAAGGACAGTGGTGACAAAGGTACTGACTTAGAACGTGCAGGACAATGCTAGCAATATGCAGGACAGCAGTGACAAAGGTACTGACTTAGAACATGCAGGACAATGCTAGCAATATGCAGAACAGCAGTGATGAAAGTACTGACTTAGAACATGAAGGACAGTGGTGACAAAGGTACTGACTTAGAACGTGCAGGATAATGCTAGCAATATGCAGGACAGCAGTGACAAAGGTACTGACCTAGAATGTGCAGGACAATGCTAGCAATATGCAGGACAGCGGTGACTAAGGTACTGATTTAGAACATGCAGGACAACGCTAGCAATATGCAGGACAGTGTTGACAAAGGTACTGATTTAGAACATGCAGGACAATGCTAGCAATATGCAGGACAGCAGTGATGAAAGTACTGACTTAGAACATGAAGGACAGTGTTGACAAAGGTACTGACTTAGAAAGTGCAGGACAATGCTAGCAATATGCAGGACAGCAGTGACAAAGGTACTGACTTAGAACATGCAGGACAATGCTATCAATATGCAGGACAGCAGTGAGAAAAGTATTGGCTTAGAACATGAAGGACAGCAGTGACAAAAGTATTGGCTTCGAACATGAAGGACAGCAATGCCATAAGTATTGACTTAGAGCAAGCAGGACAAGGCTAGCAATATGCAGGGCACCGGTGACAAAGGTACTGACTTAGAACATGCTGGAAAATGCTAGCAATATGCATGACAGCAGTGATGAAAGTACTGACTTAGAACATGCAGGACAATGAGAGAAATATGCAGGACAGCAGTGACGAAAGTACTGACTTAGAACATGAAGAACAGCAGTAACAAAAGTATTGACTTAGAGAAAGCAGGACAAGGCTAGCAATATACAGGACAACGGTGACAAAGGTACTGACTTAGAATGTGCAGGACAATGCTAGCAATATGCAGGACAGCGGTGACAAAGGTACTGACTTAGAACGTGCAGGACAATGCTAGCAATATGCAGGACAGCAGTGACAAAGGTACTGACTTAGAACATGCAGGACAATGCTAGCAATATGCAGGACAGCAGTGACAAAGGTACTGACTTAGAATGTGCAGGACAATGCTAGCAATATGCAGGACAGTGTGGACAAAGGTACTGATTTAGAACATGCAGGACAATGCTAGCAATATGCAGGACACCAGTGATGAAAGTACTGACTTAAAACATGAAGGACAGTGGTGACAAAGGTACTGACTTAGAACGTGCAGGACAATGCTAGCAATATGCAGACAGCAATGACAAAGGTACTGACTTAGAACATGCAGGACAATGCTAGCAATATGCAGGACAGCAATGACAAAAGTACTGACTTAGAACAGGCAGGACAATGCTAGCAATATGCAGGACAGCAGTGATGAAAGTACTGACTTAGAACATGAAGGGCAGAAGTGACAAAAGTATTGACCTAGAACAATAGGGCAATGCTAGTAATATGCAGGACAGCAGTGAGAAAAGTATTGGCTTAGAACATGAAGGACAGCAGTGAGAAAAGTATTGACTTAGAACATGAAGGACAGCAGTGACAAAAGTATTGGTTTCGAACATGAAGGACAGCAGTGACAAAAGTATTGATTTAGAGCAAGCAGGACAAGGCTAGTAATATGCAGGACAATGGTGACAAAGGTACTGACTTAGAATGTGCAGGACAATGCTAGCAATATGCAGGACAGCGGTGACAAAGGTACTGACTTAGAACGTGCAGGACAATGCTAGCAATATGCAGGACAGCAGTGACAAAGGTACTGACTTAGAAAATGCAGGACAATGCTAGCAATATTCAGGACAGCAGTGACAAAGGTACTGACTTAGAACATGAAGGACAGCAGTGACAAAAGTATTGGCTTAGAACATGAAGGACAGCCGTGACAAAAGTATTGACTTAGAGAAAGCAGGACAAGGCTAGCAATATGAAGGACAACGATGACAAAGGTACTGACTTAGAATGTGCAGGACAATGCTAGCAATATGCAGGACAGCAGTGACAAAGGTACTGACTTAGAACGTCCAGGACAATGCTAGCAATATGCAGGACAGCAGTGACAAAGGCACTGACTTAGAACATGCAGGACAATGCTAGCAATATGCAGGACAGCAGTGACAAAGGTACTGACTTATAATGTGCAGAACAATGCTAGCAATATGCAGGACAGTGTTGACAAAGGTACTGACTTAGAACATGCAGGACAATGCTAGCAATATGCAGGACAGCAGTGATGAAAGTACTGACTTAGAACATGAAGGGCAGAAGTGACAAAAGTATTGACCTAGAACAATAGGGCAATGCTAGTAATATGCAGGACAGCAGTGAGAAAAGTATTGGCTTAGAACATGAAGGACAGCAGTGAGAAAAGTATTGACTTAGAACATGAAGGACAGCAGTGACAAAAGTATTGGTTTCGAACATGAAGGACAGCAGTGACAAAAGTATTGACTTAGAACAAGCAGGACAATGCTAGTAATATGCAGGACAGCAGTAAGGAAAATATTGGCTTTGAACATGAAGGACAGCGATGACAAATGTATTATCTTAGAACATGAAGGACAGTGGTGACAAAAGTATTGGCTTAGAACATGAAGGACAGCAATGACATATGTATTGACTTAGAGCAAGCAGGACAAGGCTAGCAATATGCAGGGCAGCGGTGACAAAGGTACTGACTTAGAATGTGCAGGACAATGCTAGCAATATGCAGGACAGCGGTGACTAAGGTACTGACTTAGAACGTGCAGGACAATGCTAGCAATATGCAGGACAGTGTTGACAAAGGTACTGATTTAGAACATGCAGGACAATGCTAGCAATATGCAGGACAGTGTTGACAAAGGTACTGATTTCGAACATGCAGGACAATGCTAGCAATATGCAGGACAGCAGTGATGAAAGTACTGACTTAGAACATGAAGGACAGTGGTGACAAAGGTACTGACTTAGAACGTGCAGGACAATGCTAGCAATATGCAGGACAGCAGTGACAAAGGTACTGACTTAGAACATGCAGGACAATGCTAGCAATATGCAGAACAGCAGTGATGAAAGTACTGACTTAGAACATGAAGGACAGTGGTGACAAAGGTACTGACTTAGAACGTGCAGGATAATGCTAGCAATATGCAGGACAGCAGTGACAAAGGTACTGACTTAGAATGTGCAGGACAATGCTAGCAATATGCAGGACAGCGGTGACTAAGGTACTGATTTAGAACATGCAGGACAATGCTAGCAATATGCAGGACAGTGTTGACAAAGGTACTGATTTAGAACATGCAGGACAATGCTAGCAATATGCAGGACAGCAGTGATGAAAGTACTGACTTAGAACATGAAGGACAGTGTTGACAAAGGTACTGACTTAGAAAGTGCAGGACAATGCTAGCAATATGCAGGACAGCAGTGACAAAGGTACTGACTTAGAACATGCAGGACAATGCTATCAATATGCAGGACAGCAGTGAGAAAAGTATTGGCTTAGAACATGAAGGACAGCAGTGACAAAAGTATTGGCTTCGAACATGAAGGACAGCAATGCCATAAGTATTGACTTAGAGCAAGCAGGACAAGGCTAGCAATATGCAGGGCACCGGTGACAAAGGTACTGACTTAGAACATGCTGGAAAATGCTAGCAATATGCATGACAGCAGTGATGAAAGTACTGACTTAGAACATGCAGGACAATGAGAGAAATATGCAGGACAGCAGTGACGAAAGTACTGACTTAGAACATGAAGAACAGCAGTAACAAAAGTATTGACTTAGAGAAAGCAGGACAAGGCTAGCAATATACAGGACAACGGTGACAAAGGTACTGACTTAGAATGTGCAGGACAATGCTAGCAATATGCAGGACAGCGGTGACAAAGGTACTGACTTAGAACGTGCAGGACAATGCTAGCAATATGCAGGACAGCAGTGACAAAGGTACTGACTTAGAACATGCAGGACAATGCTAGCAAAATGCAGGACAGCAGTGACAAAGGTACTGACTTAGAATGTGCAGGAGAATGCTAGCAATATGCAGGACAGTGTGGACAAAGGTACTGATTTAGAACATGCAGGACAATGCTAGCAATATGCAGGACACCAGTGATGAAAGTACTGACTTAAAACATGAAGGACAGTGGTGACAAAGGTACTGACTTAGAACGTGCAGGACAATGCTAGCAATATGCAGACAGCAATGACAAAGGTACTGACTTAGAACATGCAGGACAATGCTAGCAATATGCAGGACAGCAATGACGAAAGTACTGACTTCGAACAGGCAGGACAATGCTAGCAATATGCAGGACAGCAGTGATGAAAGTACTGACTTAGAACATGAAGGGCAGAAGTGACAAAAGTATTGACCTAGAACAATAGGGCAATGCTAGTAATATGCAGGACAGCAGTGAGAAAAGTATTGGCTTAGAACATGAAGGACAGCAGTGAGAAAAGTATTGACTTAGAACATGAAGGACAGCAGTGACAAAAGTATTGGTTTCGAACATGAAGGACAGCAGTGACAAAAGTATTGACTTAGAGCAAGCAGGACAAGGCTAGTAATATGCAGGACAATGGTGACAAAGGTACTGACTTAGAATGTGCAGGACAATGCTAGCAATATGCAGGACAGCGGTGACAAAGGTACTGACTTAGAACGTGCAGGACAATGCTAGCAATATGCAGGACAGCAGTGACAAAGGTACTGACTTAGAAAATGCAGGACAATGCTAGCAATATTCAGGACAGCAGTGACAAAGGTACTGACTTAGAACATGAAGGACAGCAGTGACAAAAGTATTGGCTTAGAACATGAAGGACAGCCGTGACAAAAGTATTGACTTAGAGAAAGCAGGACAAGGCTAGCAATATGAAGGACAACGATGACAAAGGTACTGACTTAGAATGTGCAGGACAATGCTAGCAATATGCAGGACAGCAGTGACAAAGGTACTGACTTAGAACGTCCAGGACAATGCTAGCAATATGCAGGACAGCAGTGACAAAGGCACTGACTTAGAACATGCAGGACAATGCTAGCAATATGCAGGACAGCAGTGACAAAGGTACTGACTTATAATGTGCAGAACAATGCTAGCAATATGCAGGACAGTGTTGACAAAGGTACTGACTTAGAACATGCAGGACAATGCTAGCAATATGCAGGACAGCAGTGATGAAAGTACTGACTTAGAACATGATGGACAGTGGTGACAAAGGTACTGACTTAGAATGTGCAGGACAATGCTAGGAATATGCAGGACAGCAGTGACAAAGGTACTGACTTAGAACATGCAGGACAATGCTTGCAATATGCAGGACAGCAATGACGAAAGTACTGACTTAGAACATGCAGGACAATGCTAGCAATATGCAGGACAGCAGTGATGAAAGTACTGATTTAGAACTTGAAGGACAGCAGTGACAAAAGTATTGACCTAGAATAATAGGACAATACTTGTAATATGCAGGACAGCAGTGAGAAAAGTATTGGTTTAGAACATGAAGGACAGCAGTGACAAAAGTATTGGCTTTGAACATGAAGGACAGCAGTGACATAAGTATTGACTTAGAGCAAGCAGGACAAGGCTAGCAATATGCAGGGCAGCGGTGACAAAGGTACTGACTTAGAACGTGCAGGACAATGCTATCAATATGCAGGACAGCAGTGACAAAGGTACTGATTTAGAACATGCAGGACAATGCTAGCAATATGCAGGACAGCAGTGACGAAAGTACTGACTTAGAACATGCAGGACAATGCTAGCAATATGCAGGACAGCAGTGACGAAAGTACTGACTTAGAACAAGCAGGACAATGCTAGTAATATGCAGGACAGCAGTAAGGAAAATATTGGCTTTGAACATGAAGGACAGTGGTGACAAAAGTATTGGCTTAGAACATGAAGGACAGCGGTGACAAAAGTATTGGCTTAGAACATGAAGGACAGCAATGACATAAGTATTGACTTAGAGCAAGCAGGACAAGGCTAGCAATATGCAGGGCAGCGGTGACAAAGGTACTGACTTAGAACGTGCAGGACAATGCTATCAATATGCAGGACAGCAGTGACAAAGGTACTGACTTAGAATGTGCAGGGCAATGCTAGCAATATGCAGGACAGCGGTGACAAAGGTACTGACTTAGAACGTGCAGGACAATGCTAGCAATATGCAGGACAGTGTTGACAAAGGTACTGATTTAGAACATGCAGGACAATGCTAGCAATATGCAGGACAGCAGTGATGAAAGTACTGACTTAGAACAGGTAGGACAATGCTAGAAAATGCAGGACAGCAGTGATGAAAGTACTGACTTAGAACAGGTAGGACAATGCTAGCAAATGCAGGACAGCAGTGATGAAAGTACTGACTTAGAACATGAAGGGCAGCAGTGACAAAAGTATTGACCTAGAACAATAGGACAATGCTAGTAATATGCAGGACAGCAGTGACAAAGGTACTGACTTAGAATATGCAGGACAATGCTAGCAATATGCAGGACAGCAGTGACAAAGGTACTGACTTAGAATGTGCAGGACAATGCTAGCAATATGCAGGACAGTGTGGACAAAGGTACTGATTTAGAACATGCAGGACAATGCTAGCAATATGCAGGACACCAGTGATGAAAGTACTGACTTAAAACATGAAGGACAGTGGTGACAAAGGTACTGACTTAGAACGTGCAGGACAATGCTAGCAATATGCAGACAGCAATGACAAAGGTACTGACTTAGAACAGGCAGGACAATGCTAGCAATATGCAGGACAGCAGTGATGAAAGTACTGACTTAGAACATGAAGGGCAGCAGTGACAAAAGTATTGACCTAGAACAATAGGACAATGCTAGTAATATGCAGGACAGCAGTGAGAAAAGTATTGGCTTAGAACATGAAGGACAGCAGTGAGAAAAGTATTGACTTAGAACATGAAGGACAGCAGTGACAAAAGTATTGGTTTCGAACATGAAGGACAGCAGTGACAAAAGTATTGACTTAGAGCAAGCAGGACAAGGCTAGTAATATGCAGGACAATGGTGACAAAGGTACTGACTTAGAATGTGCAGGACAATGCTAGCAATATGCAGGACAGCGGTGACAAAGGTACTGACTTAGAACGTGCAGGACAATGCTAGCAATATGCAGGACAGCAGTGACAAAGGTACTGACTTAGAAAATGCAGGACAATGCTAGCAATATTCAGGACAGCAGTGACAAAGGTACTGACTTAGAACATGAAGGACAGCAGTGACAAAAGTATTGGCTTAGAACATGAAGGACAGCCGTGACAAAAGTATTGACTTAGAGAAAGCAGGACAAGGCTAGCAATATGAAGGACAACGATGACAAAGGTACAGACTTAGAATGTGCAGGACAATGCTAGCAATATGCAGGACAGCAGTGACAAAGGTACTGACTTAGAACGTCCAGGACAATGCTAGCAATATGCAGGACAGCAGTGACAAAGGTACTGACTTAGAACATGCAGGACAATGCTAGCAATATGCAGGACAGCAGTGACAAAGGTACTGACTTATAATGTGCAGAACAATGCTAGCAATATGCAGGACAGTGTTGACAAAGGTACTGACTTAGAACATGCAGGACAATGCTAGCAATATGCAGGACAGCAGTGATGAAAGTACTGACTTAGAACATGATGGACAGTGGTGACAAAGGTACTGACTTAGAATGTGCAGGACAATGCTAGGAATATGCAGGACAGCAGTGACAAAGGTACTGACTTAGAACATGCAAGATAATGCTAGCAATATGCAGGACAGCAATGACGAAAGTACTGACTTAGAACATGCAGGACAATGCTAGCAATATGCAGGACAGCAGTGATGAAAGTACTGATTTAGAACTTGAAGGACAGCAGTGACAAAAGTATTGACCTAGAATAATAGGACAATACTTGTAATATGCAGGACAGCAGTGAGAAAAGTATTGGTTTAGAACATGAAGGACAGCAGTGACAAAAGTATTGGCTTTGAACATGAAGGACAGCAGTGACATAAGTATTGACTTAGAGCAAGCAGGACAAGGCTAGCAATATGCAGGGCAGCGGTGACAAAGGTACTGACTTAGAACGTGCAGGACAATGCTATCAATATGCAGGACAGCAGTGACAAAGGTACTGATTTAGAACATGCAGGACAATGCTAGCAATATGCAGGACAGCAGTGACGAAAGTACTGACTTAGAACATGCAGGACAATGCTAGCAATATGCAGGACAGCAGTGACGAAAGTACTGACTTAGAACAAGCAGGACAATGCTAGTAATATGCAGGACAGCAGTAAGGAAAATATTGGCTTTGAACATGAAGGACAGTGGTGACAAAAGTATTGGCTTAGAACATGAAGGACAGCGGTGACAAAAGTATTGGCTTAGAACATGAAGGACAGCAATGACATAAGTATTGACTTAGAGCAAGCAGGACAAGGCTAGCAATATGCAGGGCAGCGGTGACAAAGGTACTGACTTAGAACATGCAGGACAATGCTAGCAATATGCAGGACAGCAGTGACAAAGGTACTGACTTAGAATGTGCAGGACAATGCTAGCAATATGCAGGACAGCGGTGACAAAGGTACTGACTTAGAACGTGCAGGACAATGCTAGCAATATGCAGGACAGTGTTGACAAAGGTACTGATTTAGAACATGCAGGACAATGCTAGCAATATGCAGGACAGCAGTGACAAAGGTACTGACTTAGAACATGCAGGACAATGCTAGCAATATGCAGGACAGCAATGACGAAAGTACTGACTTAGAACATGCAGGACAATGCTAGGAATATGCAGGACAGCAGTGATGAAAGTACTGATTTAGAACATGAAGGACAGCAGTGACAAAGTATTGACCTAAAATAATAGGACAATGCTAGTAATATGCAGGACAGCAGTGAGAAAAGTATTGGCTTAGAACATGAAGGACAGCAGTGACAAAAGTATTGGCTTTGAACATGAAGGACAGCAGTGACATAAGCATTGACTTAGAGCAAGCAGGACAAGGCTAGCAATATGCAGGGCAGCGGTGACAAAGGTACTGACTTAGAACGTGCAGGACAATGCTATCAATATGCAGGACAGCAGTGACAAAGGTACTGATTTAGAACATGCAGGAAAATGCTAGCAATATGCAGGACAGCATGACGAAAGTACTGACTTAGAAAATGCAGGACAATGCTAGCAATATGCAGGACAGCAGTGACAAAGGTACTGACTTAGAATGTGCAGGACAATGCTAGCAATATGCAGGACAGCAATGACAAAAGTACTGACTTAGAACAGGTAGGACAATGCTAGCAAATGCAGGACAGCAGTGATGAAAGTACTGACTTAGAACATGAAGGGCAGCAGTGACAAAAGTATTGACCTAGAACAATAGGACAATGCTAGTAATATGCAGGACAGCAGTGAGAAAGTACTGACTTAGAACATGAAGGACAGTGGTGACAAAGGTACTGACTTAGCACGTGCAGGACAATGCTAGCAATATGCAGGACAGCAGTGACAAAGGACTGACTTAGAACGTGCAGGACAATGCTAGCAATATGCAGGACAGCAGTGACAAAGGTACTGACTTAGAACATGCAGGACAATGCTAGCAATATGCAGGACAGCAGTGACAAAGGTACTGACTTAGAACATGAAGGACAGCAGTGACAAAAGTATTGGCTTAGAAAATGAAGGACAGCCGTGACAAAAGTATTGACTTAGAGAAAGCAGGACAAGGCTAGGAATATGCAGGACAATGATGACAAAGGTACTGACTTAGAATGTGCAGGACAATTCTAGCAATATGCAGGACAGCAGTGACAAAGGTACTGACTTAGAACGTGCAGGACAATGCTAGCAATATGCAGGACAACAGTGACAAAGGTGCTGACTTAGAACATGCAGGACAATGCTAGCAATATGCAGGACAGCAGTGACAAAGGTACTGACTTAGAATGTGCAGGACAATGCTAGCAATATGCAGGACAGTGTTGACAAAGGTACTGACTTAGAACATGCAGGACAATGCTAGCAATATGCAGGACAGCAGTGATGAAAGTACTGACTTAGAACATGATGGACAGTGGTGACAAAGGTACTGACTTAGAATGTGCAGGACAATGCTAGCAATATGCAGGACAGCAGTGACAAAGGTACTGACTTAGAACATGCAGGACAATGCTAGCAATATGCAGGACAGCAGTGATGAAAGTACTGACTTAGAACATGAAGGACAGCAGTGACAAAAGTATTGACCTAGAATAATAGGACAATGCTAGTAATATGCAGGACAGCAGTGAGAAAAGTATTGGCTTAGAAAATGAAGGACAGAAGTGAGAAAAGTATTGGCTTCAAACATGAAGGACAGCAATGCCATAAGTATTGACTTAGAGCAAGCAGGACAAGGCTAGCAATATGCAGGGCAGCGGTGACAAAGGTACTGACTTAGAAAGTGCAGGACAATGCTATCAATATGCAGGACAGCAGTGACAAAGGTACTGACTTAGAACATGCTGGAAAATGCTAGCAATATGCAGGACAGCAGTGACGAAAGTACTGATTTAGAACATGCAGGACAATGCTAGAAATATGCAGGACAGCAGTGATGAAAGTACTGACTTAGAACATGAAGAACAGCAGTAACAAAAGTATTGACTTAGAACATGCAGGACAATGCTAGTAATATGCAGGACAGCAGTAAGGAAAATATTGGCTTTGAACATGATGGACAGCGGTGACAAAAGTATTGGCTTAGAACATGAAGGACAGCGGTGACAAAAGTATTGGCTTAGAAAATGAAGGACAGTCGTGACAAAAGTATTGACTTAGAGAAAGCAGGACAAGGCTAGCAATATGCAGGACAACGATGACAAAGGTACTGACTTAGAATGTGCAGGACAATGCTAGCAATATGCAGGATAGCAGTGACAAAGGTACTGACTTAGAACGTGCAGGACAATGCTAGCAATATGCAGGACAGCAGTGACAAAGGTACTGGCTTAGAACATGCAGGACAATGCTAGCAGTATGCAGGACAGCAGTGACAAAGGTACTGACTTAGAATGTGCAGGACAATGCTAGCAATATGCAGGACAGTGTTGACAAAGGTACTGACTTAGAACATGCAGGACAATGCTAGCAATATGCAGGACAGCAGTGATGAAAGTACTGACTTAGAACATGATGGACAGTGGTGACAAAGGTACTGACTTACAATGTGCGGGACAATGCTAGCAATATGCAGGACAGGAGTGACAAAGGTACTGACTTAGAACATGCAGGACAATGCTAGCAATATGCAGGACAGCAGTGACGAAAGTACTGACTTAGAACATGCAGGACAATGCTAGCAATATGCAGGGCAGCAGTGATGAAAGTACTGACTTAGAACATGAAGGACAGCAGTGACAAAAGTATTGACCTAGAATAATAGGACAATGCTAGTAATATGCAGGACAGCAGTGAGAAAAGCATTGGCTTAGAACATGAAGGACAGCAGTGACAAAAGTATTGGCTTTGAACATGAAGGACAGCAGTGACATAAGTATTGGCTTAGAGCAAGCAGGACAAGGTTAGCAAAATGTAGGGCAGCGGTGACAAAGGTACTGACTTAGAACATGCAGGACAATGCTATCAATATGCAGGACAGCAGTGACAAAGGTACTGACTTAGAACATGAAGAACAGCAGTAACAAAAGTATTGACTTAGAACAAGCAGGACAATGCTAGTAATATGCAGGACAGCAGTAAGGAAAATATTGGCTTTGAACATGAAGGACAGCGATGACAAATGTATTATCTTAGAACATGAAGGACAGTGGTGACAAAAGTATTGGCTTAGAACATGAAGGACAGCAATGACATATGTATTGACTTAGAGCAAGCAGGACAAGGCTAGCAATATGCAGGGCAGCGGTGACAAAGGTACTGACTTAGAATGTGCTTGACAATGCTAGCAATATGCAGGACAGCGGTGACTAAGGTACTGACTTAGAACGTGCAGGACAATGCTAGCAATATGCAGGACAGTGTTGACAAAGGTACTGATTTAGAACATGCAGGACAATGCTAGCAATATGCAGGACAGTGTTGACAAAGGTACTGATTTCGAACATGCAGGACAATGCTAGCAATATGCAGGACAGCAGTGATGAAAGTACTGACTTAGAACATGAAGGACAGTGGTGACAAAGGTACTGACTTAGAACGTGCAGGACAATGCTAGCAATATGCAGGACAGCAGTGACAAAGGTACTGACTTAGAACATGCAGGACAATGCTAGCAATATGCAGAACAGCAGTGATGAAAGTACTGACCTAGAACATGAAGGACAGTGGTGACAAAGGTACTGACTTAGAACGTGCAGGATAATGCTAGCAATATGCAGGACAGCAGTGACAAAGGTACTGACTTAGAATGTGCAGGACAATGCTAGCAATATGCAGGACAGCGGTGACTAAGGTACTGATTTAGAACATGCAGGACAATGCTAGCAATATGCAGGACAGTGTTGACAAAGGTACTGATTTAGAACATGCAGGACAATGCTAGCAATATGCAGGACAGCAGTGATGAAAGTACTGACTTAGAACATGAAGGACAGTGTTGACAAAGGTACTGACTTAGAAAGTGCAGGACAATGCTAGCAATATGCAGGACAGCAGTGACAAAGGTACTGACTTAGAACATGCAGGACAATGCTATCAATATGCAGGACAGCAGTGAGAAAAGTATTGGCTTAGAACATGAAGGACAGCAGTGACAAAAGTATTGGCTTCGAACATGAAGGACAGCAATGCCATAAGTATTGACTTAGAGCAAGCAGGACAAGGCTAGCAATATGCAGGGCACCGGTGACAAAGGTACTGACTTAGAACATGCTGGAAAATGCTAGCAATATGCATGACAGCAGTGATGAAAGTACTGACTTAGAACATGCAGGACAATGAGAGAAATATGCAGGACAGCAGTGACGAAAGTACTGACTTAGAACATGAAGAACAGCAGTAACAAAAGTATTGACTTAGAGAAAGCAGGACAAGGCTAGCAATATACAGGACAACGGTGACAAAGGTACTGACTTAGAATGTGCAGGACAATGCTAGCAATATGCAGGACAGCAGTGACAAAGGTACTGACTTAGAACGTGCAGGACAATGCTAGCAATATGCAGGACAGCAGTGACAAAGGTACTGACTTAGAACATGCAGGACAATGCTAGCAATATGCAGGACAGCAGTGACAAAGGTACTGACTTAGAATGTGCAGGACAATGCTAGCAATATGCAGGACAGTGTGGACAAAGGTACTGGTTTAGAACATGCAGGACAATGCTAGCAATATGCAGGACACCAGTGATGAAAGTACTGACTTAAAACATGAAGGACAGTGGTGACAAAGGTACTGACTTAGAACGTGCAGGATAATGCTAGCAATATGCAGACAGCAATGACAAAGGTACTGACTAAGAACATGCAGGACAATGCTAGCAATATGCAGGACAGCAATGACGAAAGTACTGACTTAGAACAGGCAGGACAATGCTAGCAATATTCAGGACAGCAGTGATGAAAGTACTGACTTAGAACATGAAGGGCAGAAGTGACAAAAGTTTTGACCTAGAACAATAGGGCAATGCTAGTAATATGCAGGACAGCAGTGAGAAAAGTATTGGCTTAGAACATGAAGGACAGCAGTGAGAAAAGTATTGACTTAGAACATGAAGGACAGCAGTGACAAAAGTATTGGTTTCGAACATGAAGGACAGCAGTGACAAAAGTATTGACTTAGAGCAAGCAGGACAAGGCTAGTAATATGCAGGACAATGGTGACAAAGGTACTGACTTAGAATGTGCAGGACAATGCTAGCAATATGCAGGACAGCGGTGACAAAGGTACTGACTTAGAACGTGCAGGACAATGCTAGCAATATGCAGGACAGTAGTGACAAAGGTACTGACTTAGAAAATGCAGGACAATGCTAGCAATATTCAGGACAGCAGTGACAAAGGTACTGACTTAGAACATGAAGGACAGCAGTGACAAAAGTATAGGCTTAGAACATGAAGGACAGCCGTGACAAAAGTATTGACTTAGAGAAAGCAGGACAAGGCTAGCAATATGAAGGACAACGATGACACAGGTACTGACTTAGAATGTGCAGGACAATGCTAGCAATATGCAGGACAGCAGTGACAAAGGTACTGACTTAGAACGTCCAGGACAATGCTAGCAATATGCAGGACAGCAGTGACAAAGGCACTGACTTAGAACATGCAGGACAATGCTAGCAATATGCAGGACAGCAGTGACAAAGGTACTGACTTATAATGTGCAGAACAATGCTAGCAATATGCAGGACAGTGTTGACAAAGGTACTGACTTAGAACATGCAGGACAATGCTAGCAATATGCAGGACAGCAGTGATGAAAGTACTGACTTAGAACATGATGGACAGTGGTGACAAAGGTACTGACTTAGAATGTGCAGGACAATGCTAGGAATATGCAGGACAGCAGTGACAAAGGTACTGACTTAGAACATGCAGGACAATGCTAGCAATATGCAGGACAGCAATGACGAAAGTACTGACTTAGAACATGCAGGACAATGCTAGCAATATGCAGGACAGCAGTGATGAAAGTACTGATTTAGAACTTGAAGGACAGCAGTGACAAAAGTATTGACCTAGAATAATAGGACAATACTTGTAATATGCAGGACAGCAGTGAGAAAAGTATTGGTTTAGAACATGAAGGACAGCAGTGACAAAAGTATTGGCTTTGAGCATGAAGGACAGCAGTGACATAAGTATTGACTTAGAGCAAGCAGGACAAGGCTAGCAATATGCAGGGCAGCGGTGACAAAGGTACTGACTTAGAACGTGCAGGACAATGCTATCAATATGCAGGACAGCAGTGACAAAGGTACTGATTTAGAACATGCAGGACAATGCTAGCAATATGCAGGACAGCAGTGACGAAAGTACTGACTTAGAACATGCAGGACAATGCTAGCAATATGCAGGACAGCAGTGACGAAAGTACTGACTTAGAACAAGCAGGACAATGCTAGTAATATGCAGGACAGCAGTAAGGAAAATATTGGCTTTGAACATGAAGGACAGTGGTGACAAAAGTATTGGCTTAGAACATGAAGGACAGCGGTGACAAAAGTATTGGCTTAGAACATGAAGGACAGCAATGACATAAGTATTGACTTAGAGCAAGCAGGACAAGGCTAGCAATATGCAGGGCAGCGGTGATAAAGGTACTGACTTAAAACGTGCAGGACAATGCTATCAATATGCAGGACAGCAGTGACAAAGGTACTGACTTAGAATGTGCAGGGCAATGCTAGCAATATGCAGGACAGCGGTGACAAAGGTACTGACTTAGAACGTGCAGGACAATGCTAGCAATATGCAGGACAGTGTTGACAAAGGTACTGATTTAGAACATGCAGGACAATGCTAGCAATATGCAGGACAGCAGTGATGAAAGTACTGACTTAGAACAGGTAGGACAATGCTAGCAAATGCAGGACAGCAGTGATGAAAGTACTGACTTAGAACAGGTAGGACAATGCTAGCAAATGCAGGACAGCAGTGATGAAAGTACTGACTTAGAACATGAAGGGCAGCAGTGACAAAAGTATTGACCTAGAACAATAGGACAATGCTAGTAATATGCAGGACAGCAGTGACAAAGGTACTGACTTAGAACATGCAGGACAATGCTAGCAATATGCAGGACAGCAGTGACAAAGGTACTGACTTAGAATGTGCAGGACAATGCTAGCAATATGCAGGACAGTGTGGACAAAGGTACTGATTTAGAACATGCAGGACAATGCTAGCAATATGCAGGACACCAGTGATGAAAGTACTGACTTAAAACATGAAGGACAGTGGTGACAAAGGTACTGACTTAGAACGTGCAGGACAATGCTAGCAATATGCAGACAGCAATGACAAAGGTACTGACTTAGAACATGCAGGACAATGCTAGCAATATGCAGGACAGCAATGACGAAAGTACTGACTTAGAACAGGCAGGACAATGCTAGCAATATGCAGGACAGCAGTGATGAAAGTACTGACTTAGAACATGAAGGGCAGCAGTGACAAAAGTATTGACCTAGAACAATAGGACAATGCTAGTAATATGCAGGACAGCAGTGAGAAAAGTATTGGCTTAGAACATGAAGGACAGCAGTGAGAAAAGTATTGACTTAGAACATGAAGGACAGCAGTGACAAAAGTATTGGTTTCGAACATGAAGGACAGCAGTGACAAAAGTATTGACTTAGAGCAAGCAGGACAAGGCTAGTAATATGCAGGACAATGGTGACAAAGGTACTGACTTAGAATGTGCAGGACAATGCTAGCAATATGCAGGACAGCGGTGACAAAGGTACTGACTTAGAACGTGCAGGACAATGCTAGCAATATGCAGGACAGCAGTGACAAAGGTACTGACTTAGAAAATGCAGGACAATGCTAGCAATATTCAGGACAGCAGTGACAAAGGTACTGACTTTGAACATGAAGGACAGCAGTGACAAAAGTATTGGCTTAGAACATGAAGGACAGCCGTGACAAAAGTATTGACTTAGAGAAAGCAGGACCAGGCTAGCAATATGAAGGACAACGATGACAAAGGTACTGACTTAGAATGTGCAGGACAATGCTAGCAATATGCAGGACAGCAGTGACAAAGGTACTGACTTAGAACGTCCAGGACAATGCTAGCAATATGCAGGACAGCAGTGACAAAGGTACTGACTTAGAACATGCAGGACAATGCTAGCAATATGCAGGACAGCAGTAAGGAAAATATTGGCTTTGAACATGAAGGACAGCGATGACAAATGTATTATCTTAGAACATGAAGGACAGTGGTGACAAAAGTATTGGCTTAGAACATGAAGGACAGCAATGACATATGTATTGACTTAGAGCAAGCAGGACAAGGCTAGCAATATGCAGGGCAGCGGTGACAAAGGTACTGACTTAGAATGTGCTTGACAATGCTAGCAATATGCAGGACAGCGGTGACTAAGGTACTGACTTAGAACGTGCAGGACAATGCTAGCAATATGCAGGACAGTGTTGACAAAGGTACTGTTTTAGAACATGCAGGACAATGCTAGCAATATGCAGGACAGTGTTGACAAAGGTACTGATTTCGAACATGCAGGACAATGCTAGCAATATGCAGGACAGCAGTGATGAAAGTACTGACTTAGAACATGAAGGACAGTGGTGACAAAGGTACTGACTTAGAACGTGCAGGACAATGCTAGCAATATGCAGGACAGCAGTGACAAAGGTACTGACTTAGAACATGCAGGACAATGCTAGCAATATGCAGAACAGCAGTGATGAAAGTACTGACTTAGAACATGAAGGACAGTGGTGACAAAGGTACTGACTTAGAACGAGCAGGATAATGCTAGCAATATGCAGGACAGCAGTGACAAAGGTACTGACTTAGAATGTGCAGGACAATGCTAGCAATATGCAGGACAGCGGTGACTAAGGTACTGATTTAGAACATGCAGGACAATGCTAGCAATATGCAGGACAGTGTTGACAAAGGTACTGATTTAGAACATGCAGGACAATGCTAGCAATATGCAGGACAGCAGTGATGAAAGTACTGACTTAGAACATGAAGGACAGTGTTGACAAAGGTACTGACTTAGAAAGTGCAGGACAATGCTAGCAATATGCAGGACAGCAGTGACAAAGGTACTGACTTAGAACATGCAGGACAATGCTATCAATATGCAGGACAGCAGTGAGAAAAGTATTGGCTTAGAACATGAAGGACAGCAGTGACAAAAGTATTGGCTTCGAACATGAAGGACAGCAATGCCATAAGTATTGACTTAGAGCAAGCAGGACAAGGCTAGCAATATGCAGGGCACCGGTGACAAAGGTACTGACTTAGAACATGCTGGAAAATGCTAGCAATATGCATGACAGCAGTGATGAAAGTACTGACTTAGAACATGCAGGACAATGAGAGAAATATGCAGGACAGCAGTGACGAAAGTACTGACTTAGAACATGAAGAACAGCAGTAACAAAAGTATTGACTTAGAGAAAGCAGGACAAGGCTAGCAATATACAGGACAACGGTGACAAAGGTACTGACTTAGAATGTGCAGGACAATGCTAGCAATATGCAGGACAGCAGTGACAAAGGTACTGACTTAGAAGGTGCAGGACAATGCTAGCAATATGCAGGACAGCAGTGACAAAGGTACTGACTTAGAACATGCAGGACAATGCTAGCAATATGCAGGACAGCAGTGACAAAGGTACTGACTTAGAATGTGCAGGACAATGCTAGCAATATGCAGGACAGTGTGGACAAAGGTACTGATTTAGAACATGCAGGACAATGCTAGCAATATACAGGACACCAGTGATGAAAGTACTGACTTAAAACATGAAGGACAGTGGTGACAAAGGTACTGACTTAGAACGTGCAGGACAATGCTAGCAATATGCAGACAGCAATGACAAAGGTACTGACTTAGAACATGCAGGACAATGCTAGCAATATGCAGGACAGCAATGACGAAAGTACTGACTTAGAACAGGCAGGACAATGCTAGCAATATGCAGGACAGCAGTGATGAAAGTACTGACTTAGAACATGAAGGGCAGCAGTGACAAAAGTATTGACCTAGAACAATAGGACAATGCTAGTAATATGCAGGACAGCAGTGAGAAAAGTATTGGCTTAGAACATGAAGGACAGCAGTGAGAAAAGTATTGACTTAGAACATGAAGGACAGCAGTGACAAAGTATTGGTTTCTAACATGAAGGACAGCAGTGACAAAAGTATTGACTTAGAGCAAGCAGGACAAGGCTAGTAATATGCAGGACAATGGTGACAAAGGTACTGACTTAGAATGTGCAGGACAATGCTAGCAATATGCAGGACAGCGGTGACAAAGGTACTGACTTAGAACGTGCAGGACAATGCTAGCAATATGCAGGACAGCAGTGACAAAGGTACTGACTTAGAAAATGCAGGACAATGCTAGCAATATTCAGGACAGCAGTGACAAAGGTACTGACTTTGAACATGAAGGACAGCAGTGACAAAAGTATTGGCTTAGAACATGAAGGACAGCCGTGACAAAAGTATTGACTTAGAGAAAGCAGGACCAGGCTAGCAATATGAAGGACAACGATGACAAAGGTACTGACTTAGAATGTGCAGGACAATGCTAGCAATATGCAGGACAGCAGTGACAAAGGTACTGACTTAGAACGTCCAGGACAATGCTAGCAATATGCAGGACAGCAGTGACAAAGGTACTGACTTAGAACATGCAGGACAATGCTAGCAATATGCAGGACAGCAGTGACAAAGGTACTGACTTATAATGTGCAGAACAATGCTAGCAATATGCAGGACAGTGTTGACAAAGGTACTGACTTAGAACATGCAGGACAATGCTAGCAATATGCAGGACAGCAGTGATGAAAGTACTGACTTAGAACATGATGGACAGTGGTGACAAAGGTACTGACTTAGAATTTGCAGGACAATGCTAGGAATATGCAGGACAGCAGTGACAAAGGTACTGACTTAGAACATGCAGGACAATGCTAGCAATATGCAGGACAGCAATGACGAAAGTACTGACTTAGAACATGCAGGACAATGCTAGCAATATGCAGGACAGCAGTGATGAAAGTACTGATTTAGAACTTGAAGGACAGCAGTGACAAAAGTATTGACCTAGAATAATAGGACAATACTTGTAATATGCAGGACAGCAGTGAGAAAAGTATTGGTTTAGAACATGAAGGACAGCAGTGACAAAAGTATTGGCTTTGAAAATGAAGGACAGCAGTGACATAAGTATTGACTTAGAGCAAGCAGGACAAGGCTAGCAATATGCAGGGCAGCGGTGACAAAGGTACTGACTTAGAACGTGCAGGACAATGCTATCAATATGCAGGACAGCAGTGACAAAGGTACTGATTTAGAACATGCAGGACAATGCTAGCAATATGCAGGACAGCAGTGACGAAAGTACTGACTTAGAACATGCAGGACAATGCTAGCAATATGCAGGACAGCAGTGACGAAAGTACTGACTTAGAACAAGCAGGACAATGCTAGTAATATGCAGGACAGCAGTAAGGAAAATATTGGCTTTGAACATGAAGGACAGTGGTGACAAAAGTATTGGCTTAGAACATGAAGGACAGCGGTGACAAAAGTATTGGCTTAGAACATGAAGGACAGCAATGACATAAGTATTGACTTAGAGCAAGCAGGACAAGGCTAGCAATATGCAGGGCAGCGGTGACAAAGGTACTGACTTAGAACGTGCAGGACAATGCTATCAATATGCAGGACAGCAGTGACAGAGGTACTGACTTAGAATGTGCAGGACAATGCTAGCAATATGCAGGACAGCGGTGACAAAGGTACTGACTTAGAACGTGCAGGACAATGCTAGCAATATGCAGGACAGTGTTGACAAAGGTACTGATTTAGAACATGCAGGACAATGCTAGCAATATGCAGGACAGCAGTGACAAAGGTACTGACTTAGAACATGCAGGACAATGCTAGCAATATGCAGGACAGCAATGACGAAAGTACTGACTTAGAACATGCAGGACAATGCTAGCAATATGCAGGACAGCAGTGATGAAAGTACTGATTTAGAACATGAAGGACAGCAGTGACAAAGTATTGACCTAGAATAATAGGACAATGCTAGTAATATGCAGGACAGCAGTGAGAAATGTATTGGCTTAGAACATGAAGGACAGCAGTGACAAAAGTATTGGCTTTGAACATGAAGGACAGCAGTGACATAAGTATTGACTTAGAGCAAGCAGGACAAGGCTAGCAATATGCAGGGCAGCGGTGACAAAGGTACTGACTTAGAACGTGCAGGACAATGCTATCAATATGCAGGACAGCAGTGACAAAGGTACTGATTTAGAACATGCAGGAAAATGCTAGCAATATGCAGGACAGCATGACGAAAGTACTGACTTAGAAAATGCAGGACAATGCTAGCAATATGCAGGACAGCAGTGACAAAGGTACTGACTTAGAATGTGCAGGACAATGCTAGCAATATGCAGGACAGCAATGACAAAAGTACTGACTTAGAACAGGTAGGACAATGCTAGCAAATGCAGGACAGCAGTGATGAAAGTACTGACTTAGAACATGAAGGGCAGCAGTGACAAAAGTATTGACCTAGAACAATAGGACAATGCTAGTAATATGCAGGACAGCAGTGAGAAAGTACTGACTTAGAACATGAAGGACAGTGGTGACAAAGGTACTGACTTAGCACGTGCAGGACAATGCTAGCAATATGCAGGACAGCAGTGACAAAGGACTGACTTAGAACATGCAGGACAATGCTAGCAATATGCAGGACAGCAATGACAAAAGTACTGACTTAGAACAGGTAGGACAATGCTAGCAAATGCAGGACCGCAGTGATGAAAGTACTGACTTAGAACATGAAGGGCAGCAGTGACAAAAGTATTGACCTAGAACAATAGGACAATGCTAGTAATATGCAGGACAGCAGTGAGAAAGGTATTGGCTTAGAACATGAAGGACAGCAGTTAGAAAAGTATTGGCTTCGAACATGAAGGACAGCAGTGACATAAGTATTAACTTAGAACATGAAGGACAGCCCTGACAAAAGTATTGACTTAGAGAAAGCAGGACAAGGCTAGCAATATGCAGGACAACGGTGACAAAGGTACTGACTTAGAATGTTCAGGACAATGCTAGCAATATGCAGGACAGCGGTGACAAAGGTACTGACTTAGAACGTGCAGGACAATGCTAGCAATATGCAGGACAGCAGTGACAAATGTACTGACTTAGAACATGCAGGACAATGCTAGCAATATGCAGGACAGCAGTGACAAAGGTACTGACTTAGAACATGCAGGACAATGCTAGCAATATGCAGGACAGCAGTGACAAAGGTACTGACTTAGAACATGCAGGACAATGCTAGCAATATGCAGGACAGCAATGACGAAAGTACTGACTTAGAACATGCAGGACAATGCTAGCAATATGCAGGACAGCAGTGATGAAAGTACTGATTTAGAACATGAAGGACAGCAGTGACAAAAGTATTGACCTAGAATAATAGGACAATGCTAGTAATATGCAGGACAGCAGTGAGAAAAGTATTGGCTTAGAACATGAAGGACAGCAGTGACAAAAGTATTGGCTTCGAACATGAAGGACAGCAATGCCATAAGTATTGACTTAGAGCAAGCAGGACAAGGCTAGCAATATGCAGGGCAGCGGTGACAAAGGTACTGACTTAGAACGTGCAGGACAATGCTATCAATATGCAGGACAGCAGTGACAAAGGTACTGACTTAGAACATGCTGGAAAATGCTAGCAATATGCAGGACAGCAGTGACGAAAGTACTGACTTAGAACATGCAGGACAATGCTAGAAATATGCAGGACAGCAGTGATGAAAGTACTGACTTAGAACATGAAGAACAGCAGTAACAAAAGTATTGGCTTAGAAAATGAAGGACAGTCGTGACAAAAGTATTGGCTTAGAACATGAAGGACAGCGGTGACAAAAGTATTGGCTTAGAAAATGAAGGACAGTCGTGACAAAAGTATTGACTTAGAGAAAGCAGGACAAGGCTAGCAATATGCAGGACAACGATGACAAAGGTACTGACTTAGAATGTGCAGGACAATGCTAGCAATATGCAGGACAGCAGTGACAAAGGTACTGACTTAGAACATGCAAGACAATGCTAGCAATATGCAGGACAGCAGTGACAAAGGTACTGGCTTAGAACATGCAGGACAATGCTAGCAATATGCAGAACAGCAGTGATGAAAGTACTGACTTAGAACATGAAGGACAGTGGTGACAAAGGTACTGACTTAGAACGAGCAGGATAATGCTAGCAATATGCAGGACAGCAGTGACAAAGGTACTGACTTAGAATGTGCAGGACAATGCTAGCAATATGCAGGACAGCGGTGACTAAGGTACTGATTTCGAACATGCAGGACAATGCTAGCAATATGCAGGACAGCAGTGATGAAAGTACTGACTTAGAACATGAAGGACAGTGGTGACAAAGGTACTGACTTAGAACGTGCAGGACAATGCTAGCAATATGCAGGACAGCAGTGACAAAGGTACTGACTTAGAACATGCAGGACAATGCTAGCAATATGCAGAACAGCAGTGATGAAAGTACTGACTTAGAACATGAAGGACAGTGGTGACAAAGGTACTGACTTAGAACGAGCAGGATAATGCTAGCAATATGCAGGACAGCAGTGACAAAGGTACTGACTTAGAATGTGCAGGACAATGCTAGCAATATGCAGGACAGCGGTGACTAAGGTACTGATTTAGAACATGCAGGACAATGCTAGCAATATGCAGGACAGTGTTGACAAAGGTACTGATTTAGAACATGCAGGACAATGCTAGCAATATGCAGGACAGCAGTGATGAAAGTACTGACTTAGAACATGAAGGACAGTGTTGACAAAGGTACTGACTTAGAAAGTGCAGGACAATGCTAGCAATATGCAGGACAGCAGTGACAAAGGTACTGACTTAGAACATGCAGGACAATGCTATCAATATGCAGGACAGCAGTGAGAAAAGTATTGGCTTAGAACATGAAGGACAGCAGTGACAAAAGTATTGGCTTCGAACATGAAGGACAGCAATGCCATAAGTATTGACTTAGAGCAAGCAGGACAAGGCTAGCAATATGCAGGGCACCGGTGACAAAGGTACTGACTTAGAACATGCTGGAAAATGCTAGCAATATGCATGACAGCAGTGATGAAAGTACTGACTTAGAACATGCAGGACAATGAGAGAAATATGCAGGACAGCAGTGACGAAAGTACTGACTTAGAACATGAAGAACAGCAGTAACAAAAGTATTGACTTAGAGAAAGCAGGACAAGGCTAGCAATATACAGGACAACGGTGACAAAGGTACTGACTTAGAATGTGCAGGACAATGCTAGCAATATGCAGGACAGCAGTGACAAAGGTACTGACTTAGAAGGTGCAGGACAATGCTAGCAATATGCAGGACAGCAGTGACAAAGGTACTGACTTAGAACATGCAGGACAATGCTAGCAATATGCAGGACAGCAGTGACAAAGGTACTGACTTAGAATGTGCAGGACAATGCTAGCAATATGCAGGACAGTGTGGACAAAGGTACTGGTTTAGAACATGCAGGACAATGCTAGCAATATGCAGGACACCAGTGATGAAAGTACTGACTTAAAACATGAAGGACAGTGGTGACAAAGGTACTGACTTAGAACGTGCAGGACAATGCTAGCAATATGCAGACAGCAATGACAAAGGTACTGACTAAGAACATGCAGGACAATGCTAGCAATATGCAGGACAGCAATGACGAAAGTACTGACTTAGAACAGGCAGGACAATGCTAGCAATATTCAGGACAGCAGTGATGAAAGTACTGACTTAGAACATGAAGGGCAGAAGTGACAAAAGTTTTGACCTAGAACAATAGGGCAATGCTAGTAATATGCAGGACAGCAGTGAGAAAAGTATTGGCTTAGAACATGAAGGACAGCAGTGAGAAAAGTATTGACTTAGAACATGAAGGACAGCAGTGACAAAAGTATTGGTTTCGAACATGAAGGACAGCAGTGACAAAAGTATTGACTTAGAGCAAGCAGGACAAGGCTAGTAATATGCAGGACAATGGTGACAAAGGTACTGACTTAGAATGTGCAGGACAATGCTAGCAATATGCAGGACAGCGGTGACAAAGGTACTGACTTAGAACGTGCAGGACAATGCTAGCAATATGCAGGACAGCAGTGACAAAGGTACTGACTTAGAAAATGCAGGACAATGCTAGCAATATTCAGGACAGCAGTGACAAAGGTACTGACTTAGAACATGAAGGACAGCAGTGACAAAAGTATAGGCTTAGAACATGAAGGACAGCCGTGACAAAAGTATTGACTTAGAGAAAGCAGGACAAGGCTAGCAATATGAAGGACAACGATGACACAGGTACTGACTTAGAATGTGCAGGACAATGCTAGCAATATGCAGGACAGCAGTGACAAAGGTACTGACTTAGAACGTCCAGGACAATGCTAGCAATATGCAGGACAGCAGTGACAAAGGCACTGACTTAGAACATGCAGGACAATGCTAGCAATATGCAGGACAGCAGTGACAAAGGTACTGACTTATAATGTGCAGAACAATGCTAGCAATATGCAGGACAATGTTGACAAAGGTACTGACTTAGAACATGCAGGACAATGCTAGCAATATGCAGGACAGCAGTGATGAAAGTACTGACTTAGAACATGATGGACAGTGGTGACAAAGGTACTGACTTAGAATGTGCAGGACAATGCTAGGAATATGCAGGACAGCAGTGACAAAGGTACTGACTTAGAACATGCAGGACAATGCTAGCAATATGCAGGACAGCAATGACGAAAGTACTGACTTAGAACATGCAGGACAATGCTAGCAATATGCAGGACAGCAGTGATGAAAGTACTGATTTAGAACTTGAAGGACAGCAGTGACAAAAGTATTGACCTAGAATAATAGGACAATACTTGTAATATGCAGGACAGCAGTGAGAAAAGTATTGGTTTAGAACATGAAGGACAGCAGTGACAAAAGTATTGGCTTTGAACATGAAGGACAGCAGTGACATAAGTATTGACTTAGAGCAAGCAGGACAAGGCTAGCAATATGCAGGGCAGCGGTGACAAAGGTACTGACTTAGAACGTGCAGGACAATGCTATCAATATGCAGGACAGCAGTGACAAAGGTACTGATTTAGAACATGCAGGACAATGCTAGCAATATGCAGGACAGCAGTGACGAAAGTACTGACTTAGAACATGCAGGACAATGCTAGCAATATGCAGGACAGCAGTGACGAAAGTACTGACTTAGAACAAGCAGGACAATGCTAGTAATATGCAGGACAGCAGTAAGGAAAATATTGGCTTTGAACATGAAGGACAGTGGTGACAAAAGTATTGGCTTAGAACATGAAGGACAGCGGTGACAAAAGTATTGGCTTAGAACATGAAGGACAGCAATGACATAAGTATTGACTTAGAGCAAGCAGGACAAGGCTAGCAATATGCAGGGCAGCGGTGACAAAGGTACTGACTTAGAACGTGCAGGACAATGCTATCAATATGCAGGACAGCAGTGACAAAGGTACTGACTTAGAATGTGCAGGGCAATGCTAGCAATATGCAGGACAGCGGTGACAAAGGTACTGACTTAGAACGTGCAGGACAATGCTAGCAATATGCAGGACAGTGTTGACAAAGGTACTGATTTAGAACATGCAGGACAATGCTAGCAATATGCAGGACAGCAGTGATGAAAGTACTGACTTAGAACAGGTAGGACAATGCTAGCAAATGCAGGACAGCAGTGATGAAAGTACTGACTTAGAACAGGTAGGACAATGCTAGCAAATGCAGGACAGCAGTGATGAAAGTACTGACTTAGAACATGAAGGGCAGCAGTGACAAAAGTATTGACCTAGAACAATAGGACAATGCTAGTAATATGCAGGACAGCAGTGACAAAGGTACTGACTTAGAACATGCAGGACAATGCTAGCAATATGCAGGACAGCAGTGACAAAGGTACTGACTTAGAATGTGCAGGACAATGCTAGCAATATGCAGGACAGTGTGGACAAAGGTACTGATTTAGAACATGCAGGACAATGCTAGCAATATGCAGGACACCAGTGATGAAAGTACTGACTTAAAACATGAAGGACAGTGGTGACAAAGGTACTGACTTAGAACGTGCAGGACAATGCTAGCAATATGCAGACAGCAATGACAAAGGTACTGACTTAGAACATGCAGGACAATGCTAGCAATATGCAGGACAGCAATGACGAAAGTACTGACTTAGAACAGGCAGGACAATGCTAGCAATATGCAGGACAGCAGTGATGAAAGTACTGACTTAGAACATGAAGGGCAGCAGTGACAAAAGTATTGACCTAGAACAATAGGACAATGCTAGTAATATGCAGGACAGCAGTGAGAAAAGTATTGGCTTAGAACATGAAGGACAGCAGTGAGAAAAGTATTGACTTAGAACATGAAGGACAGCAGTGACAAAGTATTGGTTTCTAACATGAAGGACAGCAGTGACAAAAGTATTGACTTAGAGCAAGCAGGACAAGGCTAGTAATATGCAGGACAATGGTGACAAAGGTACTGACTTAGAATGTGCAGGACAATGCTAGCAATATGCAGGACAGCGGTGACAAAGGTACTGACTTAGAACGTGCAGGACAATGCTAGCAATATGCAGGACAGCAGTGACAAAGGTACTGACTTAGAAAATGCAGGACAATGCTAGCAATATTCAGGACAGCAGTGACAAAGGTACTGACTTTGAACATGAAGGACAGCAGTGACAAAAGTATTGGCTTAGAACATGAAGGACAGCCGTGACAAAAGTATTGACTTTGAGAAAGCAGGACCAGGCTAGCAATATGAAGGACAACGATGACAAAGGTACTGACTTAGAATGTGCAGGACAATGCTAGCAATATGCAGGACAGCAGTGACAAAGGTACTGACTTAGAACGTCCAGGACAATGCTAGCAATATGCAGGACAGCAGTGACAAAGGTACTGACTTAGAACATGCAGGACAATGCTAGCAATATGCAGGACAGCAGTGACAAAGGTACTGACTTATAATGTGCAGAACAATGCTAGCAATATGCAGGACAGTGTTGACAAAGGTACTGACTTAGAACATGCAGGACAATGCTAGCAATATGCAGGACAGCAGTGATGAAAGTACTGACTTAGAACATGATGGACAGTGGTGACAAAGGTACTGACTTAGAATTTGCAGGACAATGCTAGGAATATGCAGGACAGCAGTGACAAAGGTACTGACTTAGAACATGCAGGACAATGCTAGCAATATGCAGGACAGCAATGACGAAAGTACTGACTTAGAACATGCAGGACAATGCTAGCAATATGCAGGACAGCAGTGATGAAAGTACTGATTTAGAACTTGAAGGACAGCAGTGACAAAAGTATTGACCTAGAATAATAGGACAATACTTGTAATATGCAGGACAGCAGTGAGAAAAGTATTGGTTTAGAACATGAAGGACAGCAGTGACAAAAGTATTGGCTTTGAACATGAAGGACAGCAGTGACATAAGTATTGACTTAGAGCAAGCAGGACAAGGCTAGCAATATGCAGGGCAGCGGTGACAAAGGTACTGACTTAGAACGTGCAGGACAATGCTATCAATATGCAGGACAGCAGTGACAAAGGTACTGATTTAGAACATGCAGGACAATGCTAGCAATATGCAGGACAGCAGTGACGAAAGTACTGACTTAGAACATGCAGGACAATGCTAGCAATATGCAGGACAGCAGTGACGAAAGTACTGACTTAGAACAAGCAGGACAATGCTAGTAATATGCAGGACAGCAGTAAGGAAAATATTGGCTTTGAACATGAAGGACAGTGGTGACAAAAGTATTGGCTTAGAACATGAAGGACAGCGGTGACAAAAGTATTGGCTTAGAACATGAAGGACAGCAATGACATAAGTATTGACTTAGAGCAAGCAGGACAAGGCTAGCAATATGCAGGGCAGCGGTGACAAAGGTACTGACTTAGAACGTGCAGGACAATGCTATCAATATGCAGGACAGCAGTGACAGAGGTACTGACTTAGAATGTGCAGGACAATGCTAGCAATATGCAGGACAGCGGTGACAAAGGTACTGACTTAGAACGTGCAGGACAATGCTAGCAATATGCAGGACAGTGTTGACAAAGGTACTGATTTAGAACATGCAGGACAATGCTAGCAATATGCAGGACAGCAGTGACAAAGGTACTGACTTAGAACATGCAGGACAATGCTAGCAATATGCAGGACAGCAATGACGAAAGTACTGACTTAGAACATGCAGGACAATGCTAGCAATATGCAGGACAGCAGTGATGAAAGTACTGATTTAGAACATGAAGGACAGCAGTGACAATGTATTGACCTAGAATAATAGGACAATGCTAGTAATATGCAGGACAGCAGTGAGAAATGTATTGGCTTAGAACATGAAGGACAGCAGTGACAAAAGTATTGGCTTTGAACATGAAGGACAGCAGTGACATAAGTATTGACTTAGAGCAAGCAGGACAAGGCTAGCAATATGCAGGGCAGCGGTGACAAAGGTACTGACTTAGAACGTGCAGGACAATGCTATCAATATGCAGGACAGCAGTGACAAAGGTACTGATTTAGAACATGCAGGAAAATGCTAGCAATATGCAGGACAGCATGACGAAAGTACTGACTTAGAAAATGCAGGACAATGCTAGCAATATGCAGGACAGCAGTGACAAAGGTACTGACTTAGAATGTGCAGGACAATGCTAGCAATATGCAGGACAGCAATGACAAAAGTACTGACTTAGAACAGGTAGGACAATGCTAGCAAATGCAGGACAGCAGTGATGAAAGTACTGACTTAGAACATGAAGGGCAGCAGTGACAAAAGTATTGACCTAGAACAATAGGACAATGCTAGTAATATGCAGGACAGCAGTGAGAAAGTACTGACTTAGAACATGAAGGACAGTGGTGACAAAGGTACTGACTTAGCACGTGCAGGACAATGCTAGCAATATGCAGGACAGCAGTGACAAAGGACTGACTTAGAACATGCAGGACAATGCTAGCAATATGCAGGACAGCAATGACAAAAGTACTGACTTAGAACAGGTAGGACAATGCTAGCAAATGCAGGACCGCAGTGATGAAAGTACTGACTTAGAACATGAAGGGCAGCAGTGACAAAAGTATTGACCTAGAACAATAGGACAATGCTAGTAATATGCAGGACAGCAGTGAGAAAGGTATTGGCTTAGAACATGAAGGACAGCAGTTAGAAAAGTATTGGCTTCGAACATGAAGGACAGCAGTGACATAAGTATTAACTTAGAACATGAAGGACAGCCCTGACAAAAGTATTGACTTAGAGAAAGCAGGACAAGGCTAGCAATATGCAGGACAACGGTGACAAAGGTACTGACTTAGAATGTTCAGGACAATGCTAGCAATATGCAGGACAGCGGTGACAAAGGTACTGACTTAGAACGTGCAGGACAATGCTAGCAATATGCAGGACAGCAGTGACAAATGTACTGACTTAGAACATGCAGGACAATGCTAGCAATATGCAGGACAGCAGTGACAAAGGTACTGACTTAGAACATGCAGGACAATGCTAGCAATATGCAGGACAGCAGTGACAAAGGTACTGACTTAGAACATGCAGGACAATGCTAGCAATATGCAGGACAGCAATGACGAAAGTACTGACTTAGAACATGCAGGACAATGCTAGCAATATGCAGGACAGCAGTGATGAAAGTACTGATTTAGAACATGAAGGACAGCAGTGACAAAAGTATTGACCTAGAATAATAGGACAATGCTAGTAATATGCAGGACAGCAGTGAGAAAAGTATTGGCTTAGAACATGAAGGACAGCAGTGACAAAAGTATTGGCTTCGAACATGAAGGACAGCAATGCCATAAGTATTGACTTAGAGCAAGCAGGACAAGGCTAGCAATATGCAGGGCAGCGGTGACAAAGGTACTGACTTAGAACGTGCAGGACAATGCTATCAATATGCAGGACAGCAGTGACAAAGGTACTGACTTAGAACATGCTGGAAAATGCTAGCAATATGCAGGACAGCAGTGACGAAAGTACTGACTTAGAACATGCAGGACAATGCTAGAAATATGCAGGACAGCAGTGATGAAAGTACTGACTTAGAACATGAAGAACAGCAGTAACAAAAGTATTGACTTAGAACAAGCAGGACAATGCTAGTAATATGCAGGACAGCAGTAAGGAAAATATTGGCTTTGAACATGATGGACAGCGGTGACAAAAGTATTGGCTTAGAACATGAAGGACAGCGGTGACAAAAGTATTGGCTTAGAAAATGAAGGACAGTCGTGACAAAAGTATTGACTTAGAGAAAGCAGGACAAGGCTAGCAATATGCAGGACAACGATGACAAAGGTACTGACTTAGAATGTGCAGGACAATGCTAGCAATATGCAGGACAGCAGTGACAAAGGTACTGACTTAGAACATGCAAGACAATGCTAGCAATATGCAGGACAGCAGTGACAAAGGTACTGGCTTAGAACATGCAGGACAATGCTAGCAGTATGCAGGACAGCAGTGACAAAGGTACTGACTTAGAATGTGCAGGACAATGCTAGCAATATGCAGGACAGTGTTGACAAAGGTACTGACTTAGAACATGCAGGACAATGCTAGCAATATGCAGGACAGCAGTGATGAAAGTACTGATTTAGAACATGATGGACAGTGGTGACAAAGGTACTGACTTAGAATGTGCAGGACAATGCTAGCAATATGCAGGACAGGAGTGACAAAGGTACTGAATTAAAACATGCAGGACAATGCTATCAATATGCAGGACAGCAGTGACGAAAGTACTGACTTAGAACATGCAGGACAATGCTAGCAATATGCAGGACAGCAGTGATGAAAGTACTGACTTAGAACATGAAGGACAGCAGTGACAAAAGTATTGACCTAGAATAATAGGACAATGCTAGTAATATGCAGGACAGCAGTGAGAAAAGCATTGGCTTAGAACATGAAGGACAGCAGTGACAAAAGTATTGGCTTTGAACATGAAGGACAGCAGTGACATAAGTATTGGCTTAGAGCAAGCAGGACAAGGTTAGCAAAATGCAGGGCAGCAGTGACAAAGGTACTGACTTAGAACGTGCAGGACAATGCTATCAATATGCAGGACAGCAGTGACAAAGGTACTGACTTAGAACATGAAGAACAGCAGTAACAAAAGTATTGATTTAGAACAAGCAGGACAATGCTAGTAATATGCAGGACAGCAGTAAGGAAAATATTGGCTTTGAACATGAAGGACAGCGGTGACAAAAGTATTAGCTTAGAACATGAAGGACAGCGGTGACAAAAGTATTGGCTTAGAACATGAAGGACAGCAATGACATAAGTATTGACTTAGAGCAAGCAGGACAAGGCTAGCAATATGCAGGGCAGCGGTGACAAAGGTACTTACTTAGAATGTGCAGGGCAATGCTAGCAATATGCAGGACAGCAGTGACTAAGGTACTGATTTAGAACGTGCAGGACAATGCTAGCAATATGCAGGACAGTGTTGACAAAGGTACTGATTTAGAACATGCAGGACAATGCTACCAATATGCAGGACAGTGTTGACAAAGGTACTGATTTAGAACATGCAGGACAATGCTAGCAATATGCAGGACAGCAGTGATGAAAGTACTGACTTAGAACATGAAGGACAGTGGTGACAAAGGTACTGACTTAGAACGTGCAGGACAATGCTAGCAATATGCAGGACAGCAGTGACAAAGGTACTGACTTAGAACATGCAGGATAATGCTAGCAATATGCAGGACAGCAGTGAAAAAAGTATTGGCTTAGAACATGAAGGACAGCAGTGACAAACGTATTGGCTTCGAACATGAAGGACAGCAATGCCATAAGTATTGACTTAGAGCAAGCAGGACAAGGCTAGCAATATGCAGGACAATGGTGACAAAGGTACTGACTTAGAACATGCTGGAAAATGCTAGCAATATGCATGACAGCAGTGATAAAAGTACTTACTTAGAACATGCAGGACAATGAGAGAAATATGCAGGACAGCAGTGACGAAAGTACTGACTTAGAACATGAAGTACAGCAGTAACAAAAGTATTGACTTAGAACAAGCAGGACAATGCTAGTAATATGCAGGACAGCAGTAAGGAAAATATTGGCTTTGAACATGATGGACAGCGGTGACAAAAGTATTGGCTTAGAACATGAAGGACAGCGGTGACAAAATTATTGGCTTAGAACATGAAGGACAGCCCTGACAAAAGTATTGACTTAGAGAAAGCAGGACAAGGCTAGCAATATACAGGACAACGGTGACAAAGGTACTGACTTAGAATGTGCAGGACAATGCTAGCAATATGCAGGACAGCGGTGACAAAGGTACTGACTTAGAACGTGCAGGACAATGCTAGCAATATGCAGGACAGTGTTGACAAAGGTACTGACTTAGAACATGCAGGACAATGCTAGCAATATGCAGAACAGCAGTGATGAAAGTACTGACTTAGAACATGAAGGACAGTGGTGACAAAGGTACTGACTTAGAACGTGCAGGATAATGCTAGCAATATGCAGGACAGCAGTGACAAAGGTACTGACTTAGAATGTGCAGGACAATGCTAGCAATATGCAGGACAGCAGTGACAAAGGTACTCACTTAGAACGTGCAGGACAATGCTAGCAATATGCAGGACAGCAGTGACAAAGGTACTGACTTAGAACATGCAGGACAATGCTAGCAATATGCAGGACAGCAGTGACAAAGGTACTGACTTAGAATGTGCAGGACAATGCTAGCAATATGCAGGACAGTGTGGACAAAGGTACTGATTTAGAACATGCAGGACAATGCTAGCAATATGCAGGACACCAGTGATGAAAGTACTGACTTAAAACATGAAGGACAGTGGTGACAAAGGTACTGACTTAGAACGTGCAGGACAATGCTAGCAATATGCAGACAGCAATGACAAAGGTACTGACTTAGAACATGCAGGACAATGCTAGCAATATGCAGGACAGCAATGACGAAAGTACTGACTTAGAACAGGCAGGACAATGCTAGCAATATGCAGGACAGCAGTGATGAAAGTACTGACTTAGAACATGAAGGGCAGCAGTGACAAAAGTATTGACCTAGAACAATAGGACAATGCTAGTAATATGCAGGACAGCAGTGAGAAAAGTATTGGCTTAGAACATGAAGGACAGCAGTGAGAAAAGTATTGACTTAGAGCAAGCAGGACAAAGCTAGTAATATGCAGGACAATGGTGACAAAGGTACTGACTTAGAATGTTAGAATGTGCAGGACAATGCTAGCAATATGCAGGACAGCGGTGACAAAGGTACTGACTTAGAACGTGCAGGACAATGCTAGCAATATGCAGGACAGCAGTGACAAAGGTACTGACTTAGAAAATGCAGGACAATGCTAGCAATATTCAGGACAGCAGTGACAAAGGTACTGACTTAGAACATGAAGGACAGCAGTGACAAAAGTATTGGCTTAGAACATGAAGGACAGCGGTGACAAAAGTATTGACTTAGAGAAAGCAGGACAAGGCTAGCAATATGAAGGACAACGATGACAAAGGTACTGACTTAGAATGTGCAGGACAATGCTAGCAATATGCAGGACAGCAGTGACAAAGGTACTGACTTAGAACGTCCAGGACAATGCTAGCAATATGCAGGACAGCAGTGACAAAGGTACTGACTTAGAACATGCAGGACAATGCTAGCAATATGCAGGACAGCAGTGATGAAAGTACTGACTTAGAACATGATGGACAGTGGTGACAAAGGTACTGACTTAGAATGTGCAGGACAATGCTAGGAATATGTAGGACAGCAGTGACAAAGGTACTGACTTAGAACATGCAGGACAATGCTAGCAATATGCAGGACAGCAATGACGAAAGTACTGATTTAGAACTTGAAGGACAGCAGTGACAAAAGTATTGACCTAGAATAATAGGACAATACTTGTAATATGCAGGACAGCAGTGATAAAAGTATTGGTTTAGAACATGAAGGACAGCAGTGACAAAAGTATTGGCTTTGAACATGAAGGACAGCAGTGACATAATTATTGACTTAGAGCAAGCAGGACAATGCTAGCAATATGCAGGACAGCAGTGACGAAAGTACTGACTTCGAACATGCTGGACAATGCTAGCAATATGCAGGACAGCAGTGACGAAAGTACTGACTTAGAACAAGCAGGACAATGCTAGTAATATGCAGGACAGCAGTAAGGAAAATATTGGCTTTGAACATGAAGGACAGTGGTGACAAAAGTATTGGCTTAGAACATGAAGGACAGCGGTGACAAAAGTATTGGCTTAGAACATGAAGGACAGCAATGACATAAGTATTGACTTAGAGCAAGCAGGACAAGGCTAGCAATATGCAGGGCAGCGGTGACAAAGGTACTGACTTAGAACGTGCAGGACAATGCTATCAATATGCAGGACAGCAGTGACAAAGGTACTGATTTAGAATGTGCAGGACAATGCTAGCAATATGCAGGACAGCGGTGACAAAGGTACTGACTTAGAACGTGCAGGACAATGCTAGCAATATGCAGGACAGTGTTGACAAAGGTACTGATTTAGAACATGCAGGACAATGCTAGCAATATGCAGGACAGCAGTGATGAAAGTACTGACTTAGAACAGGTAGGACAATGCTAGCAAATGCAGGACAGCAGTGATGAAAGTACTGACTTAGAACAGGTAGGACAATGCTAGCAAATGCAGGACAGCAGTGATGAAAGTACTGACTTAGAACATGAAGGGCAGCAGTGACAAAAGTATTGACCTAGAACAATAGGACAATGCTAGTAATATGCAGGACAGCAGTGAGAAAGGTATTGGCTTAGAACATGAAGGACAGCATTGAGAAAAGTATTGGCTTCGAACATGAAGGACAGCAGTGACATAAGTATTGACTAAGAACATGAAGGACAGCCCTGACAAAAGTATTGACTTAGAGAAAGCAGGACAAGGCAAGCAATATGCAGGACAACGATGACAAAGGTACTGACTTAGAATGTGCAGGACAATGCTAGCAATATGCAGGACAGCAGTGACAAAGGTACTGACTTAGAACGTCCAGGACAATGCTAGCAATATGCAGGACAGCAGTGACAAAGGTACTGACTTAGAACATGCAGGACAATGCTAGCAATATGCAGGACAGCAGTGATGAAAGTACTGACTTAGAACATGATGGACAGTGGTGACAAAGGTACTGACTTAGAATGTGCAGGACAATGCTAGGAATATGTAGGACAGCAGTGACAAAGGTACTGACTTAGAACATGCAGGACAATGCTAGCAATATGCAGGACAGCAATGACGAAAGTACTGATTTAGAACTTGAAGGACAGCAGTGACAAAAGTATTGACCTAGAATAATAGGACAATACTTGTAATATGCAGGACAGCAGTGATAAAAGTATTGGTTTAGAACATGAAGGACAGCAGTGACAAAAGTATTGGCTTTGAACATGAAGGACAGCAGTGACATAAGTATTGACTTAGAGCAAGCAGGACAATGCTAGCAATATGCAGGACAGCAGTGACGAAAGTACTGACTTCGAACATGCTGGACAATGCTAGCAATATGCAGGACAGCAGTGACGAAAGTACTGACTTAGAACAAGCAGGACAATGCTAGTAATATGCAGGACAGCAGTAAGGAAAATATTGGCTTTGAACATGAAGGACAGTGGTGACAAAAGTATTGGCTTAGAACATGAAGGACAGCGGTGACAAAAGTATTGGCTTAGAACATGAAGGACAGCAATGACATAAGTATTGACTTAGAGCAAGCAGGACAAGGCTAGCAATATGCAGGGCAGCGGTGACAAAGGTACTGACTTAGAACGTGCAGGACAATGCTATCAATATGCAGGACAGCAGTGACAAAGGTACTGATTTAGAATGTGCATGACAATGCTAGCAATATGCAGGACAGCGGTGACAAAGGTACTGACTTAGAACGTGCAGGACAATGCTAGCAATATGCAGGACAGTGTTGACAAAGGTACTGATTTAGAACATGCAGGACAATGCTAGCAATATGCAGGACAGCAGTGATGAAAGTACTGACTTAGAACAGGTAGGACAATGCTAGCAAATGCAGGACAGCAGTGATGAAAGTACTGACTTAGAACAGGTAGGACAATGCTAGCAAATGCAGGACAGCAGTGATGAAAGTACTGACTTAGAACATGAAGGGCAGCAGTGACAAAAGTATTGACCTAGAACAATAGGACAATGCTAGTAATATGCAGGACAGCAGTGAGAAAGGTATTGGCTTAGAACATGAAGGACAGCATTGAGAAAAGTATTGGCTTCGAACATGAAGGACAGCAGTGACAAAAGTATTGACTAAGAACATGAAGGACAGCCCTGACAAAAGTATTGACTTAGAGAAAGCAGGACAAGGCAAGCAATATGCAGGACAACGGTGACAAATGTACTGACTTAGAATGTGCAGGACAATGCTATCAATATGCAGGACAGCGGTGACAAAGGTACTGACTTAGAACATGCAGGACAATGCTAGCAATATGCAGGACAGCAGTGACAAAGGTACTGACTTAGAACATGCAGGACAATGCTAGCAATATGCAGGACAGCAGTGACAAAGGTACTGACTTAGAACATGCAGGACAATGCTAGCAATATGCAGGACAGCAATGACGAAAGTACTGACTTAGAACATGCAGGACAATGCTAGCAATATGCAGGACAGCAGTGATGAAAGTACTGATTTAGAACATGAAGGACAGCAGTGACAAAAGTATTGACCTAGAATAATAGGACAATGCTAGTAATATGCAGGACAGCAGTGAGAAAAGTATTGGCTTAGAACATGAAGGACAGCAGTGACAAAAGTATTGGCTTTGAACATGAAGGACAGCAGTGACATAAGTATTGACTTAGAGCAAGCAGGACAAGGCTAGCAATATGCAGGGCAGCGGTGACAAAGGTACTGATTTAGAACGTGCAGGACAATGCTATCAATATGCAGGACAGCAGTGACAAAGGTACTGATTTAGAACATGCAGGAAAATGCTAGCAATATGCAGGACAGCATGACGAAAGTACTGACTTAGAAAATGCAGGACAATGCTAGCAATATGCAGGACAGCAGTGACAAAGGTACTGACTTAGAATGTGCAGGACAATGCTAGCAATATGCAGGACAGCGGTGACAAAGGTACTGACTTAGAACGTGCAGGACAATGCTAGCAATATGCAGGACAGTGTTGACAAAGGTACTAATTTAGAACATGCAGGACAATGCTAGTAATATGCAGGACAGTAGTGATGAAAGTACTGACTTAGAACATGAAGGACAGTGGTGACAAAGGTACTGACTTAGCACGTGCAGGAGAATGCTAGCAATATGCAGGACAGCAGTGACAAAGGACTGACTTAGAACATGCAGGACAATGCTAGCAATATGCAGGACAGCAATGACGAAAGTACTGACTTAGAACAGGTAGGACAATGCTAGCAAATGCAGGACAGCAGTGATGAAAGTACTGACTTAGAACATGAAGGGCAGCAGTGACAAAAGTATTGACCTAGAACAATAGGACAATGCTAGTAATATGCAGGACAGCAGTGAGAAAGGTATTGGCTTAGAACATGAAGGACAGCAGTTAGAAAAGTATTGGCCTCGAACATGAAGGACAGCAGTGACATAAGTATTAACTTAGAACATGAAGGACAGCCCTGACAAAAGTATTGACTTAGAGAAAGCAGGACAAGGCTAGCAATATGCAGGACAACGGTGACAAAGGTACTGACTTAGAATGTTCAGGACAATGCTAGCAATATGCAGGACAGCGGTGACAAAGGTACTGACTTAGAACGTGCAGGACAATGCTAGCAATATGCAGGACAGCAGTGACAAATATACTGACTTAGAACATGCAGGACAATGCTAGCAATATGCAGGACAGCAGTGACAAAGGTACTGACTTAGAACATGCAGGACAATGCTAGCAATATGCAGGACAGCAATGACGAAAGTACTGACTTAGAACATGCAGGACAATGCTAGCAATATGCAGGACAGCAGTGATGAAAGTACTGATTTAGAACATGAAGGACAGCAGTGACAAAAGTATTGACCTAGAATAATAGGACAATGCTAGTAATATGCAGGACAGCAGTGAGAAAAATATTGGCTTAGAACATGAAGGACAGCAGTGACAAAAGTATTGGCTTTGAACATGAAGGACAGCAGTGACAAAAGTATTGACCTAGAACAATAGGACAATGCTAGTAATATGCAGGACAGCAGTGAGAAAAGTATTGGCTTAGAACATGAAGGACAGCAGTGAGAAAAGTATTGACTTAGAACATGAAGGACAGCAGTGACAAAAGTATTGGCTTCGAACATGAAGGACAGCAGTGACAAAAGTATTGACTTAGAGCAAGCAGGACAAGGCTAGTAATATGCAGGACAATGGTGACAAAGGTACTGACTTAGAATGTGCAGGACAATGCTAGCAATATGCAGGACAGCGGTGACAAAGGTACTGACTTAGAACGTGCAGGACAATGCTAGCAATATGCAGGACAGCAGTGACAAAGGTACTGACTTAGAAAATGCAGGACAATGCTAGCAATATTCAGGACAGCAGTGACAAAGGTACTGACTTAGAACATGAAGGACAGCAGTGACAAAAGTATTGGCTTAGAACATGAAGGACAGCCGTGACAAAAGTATTGACTTAGAGAAAGCAGGACAAGGCTAGCAATATGAAGGACAACGATGACAAAGGTACTGACTTAGAATGTGCAGGACAATGCTAGCAATATGCAGGACAGCAGTGACAAAGGTACTGACTTAGAACGTCCAGGACAATGCTAGCAATATGCAGGACAGCAGTGACAAAGGTACTGACTTAGAACATGCAGGACAATGCTAGCAATATGCAGGACAGCAGTGAGAAAAGTATTGGCTTAGAACATGAAGGACAGCAGTGACAAAAGAATTGGCTTCGAACATGAAGGACAGCAATGCCATAAGTATTGACTTACAGCAAGCAGGACAAGGCTAGCAATATGCAGGGCACCGGTGACAAAGGTACTGACTTAGAACATGCTGGAAAATGCTAGCAATATGCATGACAGCATTGATGAAAGTACTGACTTAGAACATGCAGGACAATGAGAGAAATATGCAGGACAGCAGTGACGAAAGTACTGACTTAGAACATGAAGAACAGCAGTAACAAAAGTATTGACTTAGAGAAAGCAGGACAAGGCTAGCAATATACAGGACAACGGTGACAAAGGTACTGACTTAGAATGTGCAGGACAATGCTAGCAATATGCAGGACAGCAGTGACAAAGGTACTGACTTAGAATGTGCAGGACAATGCTAGCAATATGCAGGACAGTGTGGACAAAGGTACTGATTTAGAACATGCAGGACAATGCTAGCAATATGCAGGACACCAGTGATGAAAGTACTGACTTAAAACATGAAGGACAGTGGTGACAAAGGTACTGACTTAGAACGTGCAGGACAATGCTAGTAATATGCAGACAGCAATGACAAAGGTACTGACTTAGAACATGCAGGACAATGCTAGCAATATGCAGGACAGCAATGACGAAAGTACTGACTTAGAACAGGCAGGACAATGCTAGCAATATGCAGGACAGCAGTGATGAAAGTACTGACTTAGAACATGAAGGGCAGCAGTGACAAAAGTATTGACCTAGAACAATAGGACAATGCTAGTAATATGCAGGACAGCAGTGAGAAAAGTATTGGCTTAGAACATGAAGGACAGCAGTGAGAAAAGTATTGACTTAGAACATGAAGGACAGCAGTGACAAAAGTATTGGCTTAGAGCAAGCAGGACAAGGCTAGTAATATGCAGGACAATGGTGACAAAGGTACTGACTTAGAATGTTAGAATGTGCAGGACAATGCTAGCAATATGCAGGACAGCGGTGACAAAGGTACTGACTTAGAACGTGCAGGACAATGCTAGCAATATGCAGGACAGCAGTGACAAAAGTACTGACTTAGAAAATGCAGGACAATGCTAGCAATATTCAGGACAGCAGTGACAAAGGTACTGACTTAGAACATGAAGGACAGCATTGACAAAAGTATTGGCTTAGAACATGAAGGACAGCCGTGACAAAAGTATTGACTTAGAGAAAGCAGGACAAGGCTAGCAATATGAAGGACAACGATGACAAAGGTACTGACTTAGAATGTGCAGGACAATGCTAGCAATATGCAGGACAGCAGTGACAAAGGTACTGACTTAGAACGTCCAGGACAATGCTAGCAATATGCAGGACAGCAGTGACAAAGGTACTGACTTAGAACATGCAGGACAATGCTAGCAATATGCAGGACAGCAGTGACAAAGGTACTGACTTATAATGTGCAGAACAATGCTAGCAATATGCAGGACAGTGTTGACAAAGGTACTGACTTAGAACATGCAGGACAATGCTAGCAATATGCAGGACAGCAGTGATGAAAGTACTGACTTAGAACATGATGGACAGCAGTGACAAAGGTACTGACTTAGAACATGCAGGACAATGCTAGCAATATGCAGGACAGCAATGACGAAAGTACTGACTTAGAACATGCAGGACAATGCTAGCAATATGCAGGACAGCAGTGACAAAAGTACTGACTTAGAAAATGCAGGACAATGCTAGCAATATTCAGGACAGCAGTGATGAAAGTACTGATTTAGAACTTGAAGGACAGCAGTCACAAAAGTATTGACCTAGAATAATAGGACAATTCTTGTAATATGCAGGACAGCAGTGAGAAAAGTATTGGTTTAGAACATGAAGGACAGCAGTGACAAAAGTATTGGCTTTGAACATGAAGGACAGCAGTGACATAAGTATTGACTTAGAGCAAGCAGGACAATGCTAGCAATATGCAGGACAGCAGTGACGAAAGTACTGACTTCGAACATGCTGGACAATGCTAGCAATATGCAGGACAGCAGTGACGAAAGTACTGACTTAGAACAAGCAGGACAATGCTAGTAATATGCAGGACAGCAGTAAGGAAAATATTGGCTTTGAACATGAAGGACAGTGGTGACAAAAGTATTGGCTTAGAACATGAAGGACAGCGGTGACAAAAGTATTGGCTTAGAACATGAAGGACAGCAATGACATAAGTATTGACTTAGAGCAAGCAGGACAAGGCTAGCAATATGCAGGACAGCGGTGACAAAGGTACTGACTTAGAACGTGCAGGACAATGCTATCAATATGCAGGACAGCAGTGACAAAGGTACTGATTTAGAATGTGCAGGACAATGCTAGCAATATGCAGGACAGCGGTGACAAAGGTACTGACTTAGAACGTGCAGGACAATGCTAGCAATATGCAGGACAGTGTTGACAAAGGTACTGATTTAGAACATGCACGACAATGCTAGCAATATGCAGGACAGCAGTGATGAAAGTACTGACTTAGAACAGGTAGGACAATGCTAGCAAATGCAGGACAGCAGTGATGAAAGTACTGACTTAGAACAGGTAGGACAATGCTAGCAAATGCAGGACAGCAGTGATGAAAGTACTGACTTAGAACATGAAGGGCAGCAGTGACAAAAGTATTGACCTAGAACAATAGGACAATGCTAGTAATATGCAGGACAGCAGTGAGAAAGGTATTGGCTTAGAACATGAAGGACAGCATTGAGAAAAGTATTGGCTTCGAACATGAAGGACAGCAGTGACATAAGTATTGACTAAGAACATGAAGGACAGCCCTGACAAAAGTATTGACTTAGAGAAAGCAGGACAAGGCAAGCAATATGCAGGACAACGGTGACAAATGTACTGACTTAGAACATGCAGGACAATGCTAGCAATATGCAGGACAGCAGTGACAAAGGTACTGACTTGGAACATGCAGGACAATGCTAGCAATATGCAGGACAGCAGTGACAAAGGTACTGACTTAGAACATGCTGGACAATGCTAGCAATATGCAGGACAGCAGTGACAAAGGTACTGACTTAGAACATGCAGGACAATGCTAGCAATATGCAGGACAGCAATGACGAAAGTACTGACTTAGAACATGCAGGACAATGCTAGCAATATGCAGGACAGCAGTGATGAAAGTACTGATTTAGAACATGAAGGACAGCAGTGACAAAAGTATTGACCTAGAATAATAGGACAATGCTAGTAATATGCAGGACAGCAGTGAGAAAAGTATTGGCTTAGGACATGAAGGACAGCAGTGACAAAAGTATTGGCTTTGAACATGAAGGACAGCAGTGACATAAGTATTGACTTAGAGCAAGCAGGACAAGGCTAGCAATATGCAGGGCAGCGGTGACAAAGGTACTGATTTAGAACGTGCAGGACAATGCTATCAATATGCAGGACAGCAGTGACAAAGGTACTGATTTAGAACATGCAGGAAAATGCTAGCAATATGCAGGACAGCATGACGAAAGTACTGACTTAGAAAATGCAGGACAATGCTAGCAATATGCAGGACAGCAGTGACAAAGGTACTGACTTAGAATGTGCAGGACAAAGCTAGCAATATGCAGGACAGCGGTGACAAAGGTACTGACTTAGAACGTGCAGGACAATGCTAGCAATATGCAGGACAGTGTTGACAAAGGTACTAATTTAGAACATGCAGGACAATGCTAGTAATATGCAGGACAGCAGTGATGAAAGTACTGACTTAGAACATGAAGGACAGTGGTGACAAAGGTACTGACTTAGCACGTGCAGGGCAATGCTAGCAATATGCAGGACAGCAGTGACAAAGGACTGACTTAGAACATGCAGGACAATGCTAGCAATATGCAGGACAGCAATGACGAAAGTACTGACTTAGAACAGGTAGGACAATGCTAGCAAATGCAGGACAGCAGTGATGAAAGTACTGACTTAGAACATGAAGGGCAGCAGTGACAAAAGTATTGACCTAGAACAATAGGACAATGCTAGTAATATGCAGGACAGCAGTGAGAAAGGTATTGGCTTAGAACATGAAGGACAGCAGTTAGAAAAGTATTGGCTTCGAACATGAAGGACAGCAGTGACATAAGTATTAACTTAGAACATGAAGGACAGCCCTGACAAAAGTATTGACTTAGAGAAAGCAGGACAAGGCTAGCAATATGCAGGACAACGGTGACAAAGGTACTGACTTAGAATGTTCAGGACAATGCTAGCAATATGCAGGACAGCGGTGACAAAGGTACTGACTTAGAACGTGCAGGACAATGCTAGCAATATGCAGGACAGCAGTGACAAATGTACTGACTTAGAACATGCAGGACAATGCTAGCAATATGCAGGACAGCAGTGACAAAGGTACTGACTTAGAACATGCAGGACAATGCTAGCAATATGCAGGACAGCAATGACGAAAGTACTGACTTAGAACATGCAGGACAATGCTAGCAATATGCAGGACAGCAGTGATGAAAGTACTGATTTAGATCATGAAGGACAGCAGTGACAAAAGTATTGACCTAGAATAATAGGACAATGCTAGTAATATGCAGGACAGCAGTGAGAAAAGAATTGGCTTAGAACATGAAGGACAGCAGTGACAAAAGTATTGACCTAGAACAATAGGACAATGCTAGTAATATGCAGGACAGCAGTGAGAAAAGTATTGGCTTAGAACATGAAGGACAGCAGTGAGAAAAGTATTGACTTAGAACATGAAGGACAGCAGTGACAAAAGTATTGGCTTCGAACATGAAGGACAGCAGTGACAAAAGTATTGAATTAGAGCAAGCAGGACAAGGCTAGTAATATGCAGGACAATGGTGACAAAGGTACTGACTTAGAATGTGCAGGACAATGCTAGCAATATGCAGGACAGCGGTGACAAAGGTACTGACTTAGAACGTGCAGGACAATGCTAGCAATATGCAGGACAGCAGTGATAAAGGTACTGACTTAGAAAATGCAGGACAATGCTAGCAATATTCAGGACAGCAGTGACAAAGGTACTGACTTAGAACATGAAGGACAGCAGTGACAAAAGTATTGGCTTAGAACATGAAGGACAGCCGTGACAAAAGTATTGACTTCGAGAAAGCAGGACAAGGCTAGCAATATGAAGGACAACGATGACAAAGGTACTGACTTAGAATGTGCAGGACAATGCTAGCAATATGCAGGACAGCAGTGACAAAGGTACTGACTTAGAACGTCCAGGACAATGCTAGCAATATGCAGGACAGCAGTGACAAAGGTACTGACTTAGAACATGCAGGACAATGCTAGCAATATGCAGGATAGCAGTGACAAAGGTACTGACTTATAATGTGCAGAACAATGCTAGCCATATGCAGGACAGTGTTGACAAAGGTACTGACTTAGAACATGCAGGACAATGCTAGCAATATGCAGGACAGCAGTGATGAAAGTACTGACTTAGAACATGATGGACAGTGGTGACAAAGGTACTGACTTAGAATGTGCAGGACAATGCTAGGAATATGCAGGACAGCAGTGACAAAGGTACTGACTTAGAACATGCAGGACAATGCTAGCAATATGCAGGACAGCAATGACGAAAGTACTGACTTAGAACATGCAGGACAATGCTAGCAATATGCAGGACAGCAGTGATGAAAGTACTGATTTAGAACTTGAAGGACAGCAGTGACAAAAGTATTGACCTAGAATAATAGGACAATACTTGTAATATGCAGGACAGCAGTGAGAAAAGTATTGGTTTAGAACATGAAGGACAGCAGTGACAAAAGTATTGGCTTTGAACATGAAGGACAGCAGTGACATAAGTATTGACTTAGAGCAAGCAGGACAAGGCTAGCAATATGCAGGGCAGCGGTGACAAAGGTACTGACTTAGAAAATGCAGGACAATGCTATCAATATGCAGGACAGCAGTGACAAAGGTACTGATTTAGAACATGCAGGACAATGCTAGCAATAGGCAGGACAGCAGTGACGAAAGTACTGACTTAGAACACGCAGGACAATGCTAGCAATATGCAGGACAGCAGTGACGAAAGTACTGACTTAGAACAAGCAGGACAATGCTAGTAATATGCAGGACAGCAGTAAGGAAAATATTGGCTTTGAACATGAAGGACAGCAATGACATAAGTATTGACTTAGAGCAAGCAGGACAAGGCTAGCAATATGCAGGGCAGCAGTGACAAAGGTACTGACTTAGAACGTGCAGGACAATGCTATCAATATGCAGGACAGCAGTGACAAAGGTACTGACTTAGAATGTGCAGGACAATGCTAGCAATATGCAGGACAGCAGTGACAAAGGTACTGACTTAGAACGTGCAGGACAATGCTAGCAATATGCAGGACAGTGTTGACAAAGGTACTGATTTAGAACATGCAGGACAATGCTAGCAATATGCAGGACAGCAGTGATGAAAGTACTGACTTAGAACAGGTAGGACAATGCTAGCAAATGCAGGACAGCAGTGATGAAAGTACTGACTTAGAACAGGTAGGACAATGCTAGCAAATGCAGGACAGCAGTGATGAAAGTACTGACTTAGAACATGAAGGGCAGCAGTGACAAAAGTATTGACCTAGAACAATAGGACAATGCTAGTAATATGCAGGACAGCAGTGAGAAAGGTATTGGCTTAGAACATGAAGGACAGCATTGAGAAAAGTATTGACTTAGAACATGAAGGACAGCAGTGACAAAAGTATTGGCTTCGAACATGAAGGACAGCAGTGACAAAAGTATTGAATTAGAGCAAGCAGGACAAGGCTAGTAATATGCAGGACAATGGTGACAAAGGTACTGACTTAGAATGTGCAGGACAATGCTAGCAATATGCAGGACAGCGGTGACAAAGGTACTGACTTAGAACGTGCAGGACAATGCTAGCAATATGCAGGACAGCAGTGACAAAGGTACTGACTTAGAAAATGCAGGACAATGCTAGCAATATTCAGGACAGCAGTGACAAAGGTACTGACTTAGAACATGAAGGACAGCAGTGACAAAAGAATTGGCTTAGAACATGAAGGACAGCCGTGACAAAAGTATTGACTTCGAGAAAGCAGGACAAGGCTAGCAATATGAAGGCCAACGATGACAAAGGTACTGACTTAGAATGTGCAGGACAATGCTAGCAATATGCAGGACAGCAGTGACAAAGGTACTGACTTAGAACGTCCAGGACAATGCTAGCTATATGCAGGACAGCAGTGACAAAGGTACTGACTTAGAACATGCAGGACAATGCTAGCAATATGCAGGACAGCAGTGACAAAGGTACTGACTTATAATGTGCAGAACAATGCTAGCCATATGCAGGACAGTGTTGACAAAGGTACTGACTTAGAACATGCAGGACAATGCTAGCAATATGCAGGACAGCAGTGATGAAAGTACTGACTTAGAACATGATGGACAGTGGTGACAAAGGTACTGACTTAGAATGTGCAGGACAATGCTAGGAATATGCAGGACAGCAGTGACAAAGGTACTGACTTAGAACATGCAGGACAATGCTAGCAATATGCAGGACAGCAATGACGAAGGTACTGACTTAGAACATGCAGGACAATGCTAGCAATATGCAGGACAGCAGTGATGAAAGTACTGATTTAGAACTTGAAGGACAGCAGTGACAAAAGTATTGACCTAGAATAATAGGACAATACTTGTAATATGCAGGACAGCAGTGAGAAAAGTATTGGTTTAGAACATGAAGGACAGCAGTGACAAAAGTATTGGCTTTGAACATGAAGGACAGCAGTGACATAAGTATTGACTTAGAGCAAGCAGGACAAGGCTAGCAATATGCAGGGCAGCGGTGACAAAGGTACTGACTTAGAAAATGCAGGACAATGCTATCAATATGCAGGACAGCAGTGACAAAGGTACTGATTTAGAACATGCAGGACAATGCTAGCAATATGCAGGACAGCAGTGACGAAAGTACTGACTTAGAACATGCAGGACAATGCTAGCAATATGCAGGACAGCAGTGACGAAAGTACTGACTTAGAACAAGCAGGACAATGCTAGTAATATGCAGTACAGCAGTAAGGAAAATATTGGCTTTGAACATGAAGGACAGTGGTGACAAAAGTATTGGCTTAGAACATGAAGGACAGCGGTGACAAAAGTATTGGCTTAGAACATGAAGGACAGCAATGGCATAAGTATTGACTTAGAGCAAGCAGGACAAGGCTAGCAATATGCAGGGCAGCAGTGACAAAGGTACTGACTTAGAACGTGCAGGACAATGCTATCAATATGCAGGACAGCAGTGACAAAGGTACTGACTTAGAATGTGCAGGACAATGCTAGCAATATGCAGGACAGCAGTGACAAAGGTACTGACTTAGAACGTGCAGGACAATGCTAGCAATATGCAGGACAGTGTTGACAAAGGTACTGATTTAGAACATGCAGGACAATGCTAGCAATATGCAGGACAGCAGTGATGAAAGTACTGACTTAGAACAGGCAGGACAATGCTAGCAAATGCAGGACAGCAGTGATGAAAGTACTGACTTAGAACAGGTAGGACAATGCTAGCAAATGCAGGACAGCAGTGATGAAAGTACTGACTTAGAACATGAAGGGCAGCAGTGACAAAAGTATTGACCTAGAACAATAGGACAATGCTAGTAATATGCAGGACAGCAGTGAGAAAGGTATTGGCTTAGAACATGAAGGACAGCATTGAGAAAAGTATTGGCTTCGAACATGAAGGACAGCAGTGACATAAGTATTGACTTAGAACATGAAGGACAGCCCTGACGAAAGTATTGACTTAGAGAAAGCAGGACAAGGCAAGCAATATGCAGGACAACGGTGACAAATGTACTGACTTAGAATGTGCAGGACAATGCTATCAATATGCAGGACAGCGGTGACAAAGGTACTGACTTAGAACATGCGGGACAATGCTAGCAATATGCAGCACAGCAGTGACAAAGGTACTGACTTGGAACATGCAGGACAATGCTAGCAATATGCAGGACAGCAGTGACAAAGGTACTGACTTAGAACATGCAGGACAATGCTAGCAATATGCAGGACAGCAGTGACAAAGGTACTGACTTAGAACATGCAGGACAATGCTAGCAATATGCAGGACAGCAATGGCGAAAGTACTGACTTAGAACATGCAGGACAATGCTAGCAATATGCAGGACAGCAGTGATGAAAGTACTGATTTAGAACATGAAGGACAGCAGTGACAAAAGTATTGACCTAGAATAATAGGACAATGCTAGTAATATGCAGGACAGCAGTGAGAAAAGTATTGGCTTAGAACATGAAGGACAGCAGTGATAAAAGTATTGGCTTTGAACATGAAGGACAGCAGTGACATAAGTATTGACTTAGAGCAAGCAGGACAAGGCTAGCAATATGCAGGGCAGCGGTGACAAAGGTACTGACTTAGAACGTGCAGGACAATGCTATCAATATGCAGGACAGCAGTGACAAAGGTACTGATTTAGAACATGCAGGAAAATGCTAGCAATATGCAGGACAGCATGACGAAAGTACTGACTTAGAAAATGCAGGACAATTCTAGCAATATGCAGGACAGCAGTGACAAAGGTACTGACTTAGAATGTGCAGGACAATGCTAGCAATATGCAGGACAGAGGTGACAAAGGTACTGACTTAGAACGTGCAGGACAATGCTAGCAATATGCAGGACAGTGTTGACAAAAGTACTGATTTAGAACATGCAGGACAATGCTAGTAATATGCAGGACAGCAGTGATGAAAGTACTGACTTAGAACATGAAGGACAGTGGTGACAAAGGTACTGACTTAGCACGTGCAGGACAATGCTAGCAATATGCAGGACAGCAGTGACAAAGGACTGACTTAGAACATGCAGGACAATGCTAGCAATATGCAGGACAGCAATGACGAAAGTACTGACTTAGAACAGGTAGGACAATGCTAGCAAATGCAGGACAGCAGTGATGAAAGTACTGACTTAGAACATGAAGGGCAGCAGTGACAAAAGTATTGACCTAGAACAATAGGAAAATGCTAGTAATATGCAGGACAGCAGTGAGAAATGTATTGGCTTAGAACATGAAGGACAGCAGTTAGAAAAGTATTGGCTTCAAACATGAAGGACAGCAGTGACATAAGTATTAACTTAGAACATGAAGGGCAGCCCTGACAAAAGTATTGACTTAGAGAAAGCAGGACAAGGCTAGCAATATTCAGGACAACGGTGACAAAGGTACTGACTTAGAATGTTCAGGACAATGCTAGCAATATGCAGGACAGCGGTGACAAAGGTACTGACTTAGAACGTGCAGGATAATGCTAGCAATATGCAGGACAGCAGTGACAAATGTACTGACTTAGAACATGCAGGACAATGCTAGTAATATGCAGGACAGCAGTGACAAAGGTACTGACTTAGAACATGCAGGACAATGCTAGCAATATGCAGGACAGCAGTGACAAAGGTACTGACTTAGAACATGCAGGACAATGCTAGCAATATGCAGGACAGCAATGACGAAAGTACTGACTTAGAACATGCAGGACAATGCTAGCAATATGCAGGACAGCAGTGATGAAAGTACTGATTTAGAACATGAAGGACAGCAGTGACAAAAGTATTGACCTAGAATAATAGGACAATGCTAGTAATATGCAGGACAGCAGTGAGAAAAGTATTGGCTTAGAACATGAAGGACAGCAGTGACAAAAGTATTGGCTTTGAACATGAAGGACAGCAGTGACATAAGTATTGACTTAGAGCAAGCAGGACAAGGCTAGCAATATGCAGGGCAGCGGTGACAAAGGTACTGACTTAGAACGTGCAGGACAATGCTATCAATATGCAGGACAGCAGTGACAAAGGTACTGATTTAGAACATGCAGGAAAATGCTAGCAATATGCAGGACAGCAGTGACGAAAGTACTGACTTAGAACATGCAGGACAATGTTAGCAATATGCAGGACAGCAGTGACGAAAGTACTGACTTAGAACATGAAGAACAGCAGTAACAAAAGTATTGACTTAGAACAAGCAGTACAATGCTAGTAATATGTAGGACAGCAGTAAGGAAAATATTGGCTTTGAACATGAAGGACAGCGGTGACAAAAGTATTGGCTTAGAACATGAAGGACAGCAATGACATAAGTATTGACTTAGAGCAAGCAGGACAAGGCTAGCAATATGCAGGGCAGCGGTGACAAAGGTACTGACTTAGAACGTGCAGGCCAATGCTATCAATATGCAGGACAGCAGTGACAAAGGTACTGACTTAGAATGTGCAGGACAATGCTAGCAATATGCAGGACAGCGGTGACAAAGGTACTGACTGAGAACGTGCAGGACAATGCTAGCAATATGCAGGACAGTGTTAACAAAGGTACTGATTTAGAACATGCAGGACAATGCTAGCAATATGCAGGACAGCAGTGATGAAAGTACTGACTTAGAACATGAAGAACAGTGGTGACAAAGGTACTGACTTAGCACGTGCAGGACAATGCTAGCAATATGCAGGACAGCAGTGACAAAGGACTGACTTAGAACATGCAGGACAATGCTAGCAATATGCAGGACAGCAATGACGAAAGTACTGACTTAGAACAGGTAGGACAATGCTAGCAAATGCAGGACAGCAGTGATGAAAGTACTGACTTAGAACATGAAGGGCAGCAGTAACAAAAGTATTGACCTAGAACAATAGGACAATGCTAGTAATATGCAGGACAGCAGTGAGAAAAGTATTGTCTTCGAACATGAAGGACAGCAGTGGCATAAGTATTGACTTAGAACATGAAGGACAGCCCTGAGAAAAGTATTGACTTAGAGAAAGCAGGACAAGGCTAGCAATATGCAGGACAACGGTGACAAAGGTACTGACTTAGAATGTGCAGGACAATGCTAGCAATATGCAGGACAGCGGTGACAAAGGTATTGACTTAGAACATGCAGGACAATGCTAGCAATATGCAGAACAGCAGTGACAAAGGTACTGACTTAGAATATGCAGGACAATGCTAACAATATGCAGGACAGCAGTGACAAAGGTACTGACTTAGAACATGCAGGACAATGCTAGCAATATGCAGGACAGCAATGACGAAAGTACTGACTTAGAACATGCAGGACAATGCTAGCAATATGCAGGACAGCAGTGATGAAAGTACTGATTTAGAACATGAACGACAGCAGTGACAAAAGGATTGACCTAGAATAATAGGACAATGCTAGTAATATGCAGGACAGCAGTGAGAAAAGTATTGGCTTAGAACATGAAGGACAGCAGTGACAAAAGTATTGGCTTTGAACATGAAGGACAGCAGTGACATAAGTATTGACTTAGAGCAAGCAGGACAAGGCTAGCAATACAGGGCAGCGGTGACAAAGGTACTGACTTAGAACGTGCAGGACAATGCTATCAATATGCAGGACAGCAGTGACAAAGGTACTGATTTACAACATGCAGGACAATGCTAGAAATATGCAGGACAGCAGTGACGAAAGTACTGACTTAGAACATGAAGAACAGCAGTAACAAAAGTATTGAATTAGAACAGGCAGGACAATGCTAGTAATATGCAGGACAGCAGTAAGGAAAATATTGGCTTTGAACATGAAGAACAGCGGTGACAAAAGTATTGGCTTAGAACATGAAGGACAGCAATGACATAAGTATTGACTTAGAGCAAGCAGGACAAGGCTAGCAATATGCAGGGCAGCGGTGACAAAGGTACTGACTTAGAACGTGCAGGACAATGCTATCAATATGTAGGACAGCAGTGACAAAGGTACTGACTTAGAATGTGCAGGACAATGCTAGCAATATGCAGGACAGCGGTGACAAAGGTACTGACTTAGAACATGCAGGACAATGCTAGCAATATGCAGGACAGTGTTGACAAAGGTACTGATTTAGAACATGCAGGACAATGCTAGCAATATGCAGGACAGCAGTGATGAAAGTACTGACTTAGAACATGAAGGACAGTGGTGACAAAGGTACTGACTTAGCACGTGCAGGACAATGCTAGCAATATGTAGGACAGCAGTGACAAAGGTACTGACTTAGAACATGCAGGACAATGCTAGCAATATGCAGGACAGCAATGACGAAAGTACTGACTTAGAACAGGTAGGACAATGCTAGCAAATGCAGGACAGCAGTGATGAAAGTACTGACTTAGAACATGAAGGGCAGCAGTGACAAAAATATTGACCTAGAACAATAGGACAATGCTAGTAATATGCAGGACAGCAGTGAGAAAGGTATTGGCTTAGAACATGAAGGACAGCAGTGAGAAAAGTATTGGCTTTGAACATGAAGGACAGCAGTGACATAAGTATTGCCTTAGACCATGAAGGACAGCCCTGACAAAAGTATTGACTTAGAGAAAGCAGGACAAGGCTAGCAATATCCAGGACAACGGTGACAACGGTACTGACTTAGAATGTGCAGGACAATGCTAGCAATATGCAGGACTGCGGTGACAAAGGTACTGACTTAGAACGTGCAGGACAATGCTGGCAATATGCAGGACAGCAGTGACAAAGGTACTGACTTAGAACATGCAGGACAATGCTAGCAATATGCAGGACAGCAGTGACAAAGGTACTGACTTATAATGTGCAGGACAATGCTAGCAATATGCAGGACAGTGTTAACAAAGGTACTGATTTAGAACATGCATGACAATGCTAGCAATATGCAGGACAGCAGTGATGAAAGTACTGACTTAGAACATGAAGGACAGTGGTGACAAAGGTACTGACTTAGCACGTGCAGGACAATGCTAGCAATATGCAGGACAGCAGTGACAAAGGACTGACTTAGAACATGCAGGACAATGCTAGCAATATACAGGACAGCAATGACGAAAGTACTGACTTAGAACAGGTAGGACAATGCTAGCAAATGCAGGACAGCAGTGATGAAAGTACTGACTTAGAACATGAAGGGCAGCAGTGACAAAAGTATTGACCTAGAACAATAGGACAATGCTAGTAATATGCAGGACAGCAGTGAGAAAAGTATTGTCTTCGAACATGAAGGACAGCAGTGACATAAGTATTGACTTAGAACATGAAGGACAGCCCTGACAAAAGTATTGACTTAGAGAAAGCAGGACAAGGCTAGCAATATGCAGGACAACGGTGACAAAGGTACTGACTTAGAATGTGCAGGACAATGCTAGCAATATGCAGGACAGCGGTGACAAAGGTACTGACTTAGAACGTGCAGGACAATGCTAGCAATATGCAGGACAGCAGTGACAAAGGTACTGACTTAGAACATGCAGGACAATGCTAGCAATATGCAGGACAGCAGTGACAAAGGTACTGACTTAGAATATGCAGGACAATGCTAGCAATATGCAGGACAGCAGTGACAAAGGTACTGACTTAGAACATGCAGGACAATGCTAGCAATATGCAGGACAGCAATGACGAAAGTACTGACTTAGAACATGCAGGACAATGCTAGCAATATGCAGGACAGCAGTGATGAAAGTACTGATTTAGAACATGAAGGACAGCAGTGACAAAAGTATTGACCTAGAATAATAGGACAATGCTAGTAATATGCAGGACAGCAGTGAGAAAAGTATTGGCTTAGAACATGAAGGACAGCAGTGACAAAAGTATTGGCTTTGAACATGAAGGACAGCAGTGACATAAGTATTGACTTAGAGCAAGCAGGACAAGGCTAGCAATATGCAGGGCAGCGGTGACAAAGGTACTGACTTAGAACGTGCAGGACAATGCTATCAATATGCAGGACAGCAGTGACAAAGGTACTGATTTAGAACATGCAGGAAAATGCTAGCAATATGCAGGACAGCAGTGACGAAAGTACTGACTTAGAACATGAAGAACAGCAGTAACAAAAGTATTGACTTAGAACAAGCAGGACAATGCTAGTAATATGCAGGACAGCAGTAAGGAAAATATTGGCTTTGAACATGAAGGACAGCGGTGACAAAAGTATTGGCTTAGAACATGAAGGACAGCGGTGACAAAAGTATTGGCTTTGAACATGAAGGACAGCAGTGACATAAGTATTGACTTAGAGCAAGCAGGACAAGGCTAGCAATATGCAGGGCAGCGGTGACAAAGGTACTGACTTAGAACGTGCAGGACAATGCTATCAATATGCAGGACAGCAGTGACAAAGGTACTGATTTAGAACATGCAGGAAAATGCTAGCAATATGCAGGACAGCAGTGACGAAAGTACTGACTTAGAACATGCAGGACAATGTTAGCAATATGCAGGACAGCAGTGACGAAAGTACTGACTTAGAACATGAAGAACAGCAGTAACAAAAGTATTGACTTAGAACAAGCAGTACAATGCTAGTAATATGTAGGACAGCAGTAAGGAAAATATTGGCTTTGAACATGAAGGACAGCGGTGACAAAAGTATTGGCTTAGAACATGAAGGACAGCAATGACATAAGTATTGACTTAGAGCAAGCAGGACAAGGCTAGCAATATGCAGGGCAGCGGTGACAAAGGTACTGACTTAGAACGTGCAGGCCAATGCTATCAATATGCAGGACAGCAGTGACAAAGGTACTGACTTAGAATGTGCAGGACAATGCTAGCAATATGCAGGACAGCGGTGACAAAGGTACTGACTGAGAACGTGCAGGACAATGCTAGCAATATGCAGGACAGTGTTAACAAAGGTACTGATTTAGAACATGCAGGACAATGCTAGCAATATGCAGGACAGCAGTGATGAAAGTACTGACTTAGAACATGAAGAACAGTGGTGACAAAGGTACTGACTTAGCACGTGCAGGACAATGCTAGCAATATGCAGGACAGCAGTGACAAAGGACTGACTTAGAACATGCAGGACAATGCTAGCAATATGCAGGACAGCAATGACGAAAGTACTGACTTAGAACAGGTAGGACAATGCTAGCAAATGCAGGACAGCAGTGATGAAAGTACTGACTTAGAACATGAAGGGCAGCAGTAACAAAAGTATTGACCTAGAACAATAGGACAATGCTAGTAATATGCAGGACAGCAGTGAGAAAAGTATTGTCTTCGAACATGAAGGACAGCAGTGGCATAAGTATTGACTTAGAACATGAAGGACAGCCCTGAGAAAAGTATTGACTTAGAGAAAGCAGGACAAGGCTAGCAATATGCAGGACAACGGTGACAAAGGTACTGACTTAGAATGTGCAGGACAATGCTAGCAATATGCAGGACAGCGGTGACAAAGGTATTGACTTAGAACATGCAGGACAATGCTAGCAATATGCAGAACAGCAGTGACAAAGGTACTGACTTAGAATATGCAGGACAATGCTAACAATATGCAGGACAGCAGTGACAAAGGTACTGACTTAGAACATGCAGGACAATGCTAGCAATATGCAGGACAGCAATGACGAAAGTACTGACTTAGAACATGCAGGACAATGCTAGCAATATGCAGGACAGCAGTGATGAAAGTACTGATTTAGAACATGAACGACAGCAGTGACAAAAGGATTGACCTAGAATAATAGGACAATGCTAGTAATATGCAGGACAGCAGTGAGAAAAGTATTGGCTTAGAACATGAAGGACAGCAGTGACAAAAGTATTGGCTTTGAACATGAAGGACAGCAGTGACATAAGTATTGACTTAGAGCAAGCAGGACAAGGCTAGCAATACAGGGCAGCGGTGACAAAGGTACTGACTTAGAACGTGCAGGACAATGCTATCAATATGCAGGACAGCAGTGACAAAGGTACTGATTTACAACATGCAGGACAATGCTAGAAATATGCAGGACAGCAGTGACGAAAGTACTGACTTAGAACATGAAGAACAGCAGTAACAAAAGTATTGAATTAGAACAGGCAGGACAATGCTAGTAATATGCAGGACAGCAGTAAGGAAAATATTGGCTTTGAACATGAAGAACAGCGGTGACAAAAGTATTGGCTTAGAACATGAAGGACAGCAATGACATAAGTATTGACTTAGAGCAAGCAGGACAAGGCTAGCAATATGCAGGGCAGCGGTGACAAAGGTACTGACTTAGAACGTGCAGGACAATGCTATCAATATGTAGGACAGCAGTGACAAAGGTACTGACTTAGAATGTGCAGGACAATGCTAGCAATATGCAGGACAGCGGTGACAAAGGTACTGACTTAGAACATGCAGGACAATGCTAGCAATATGCAGGACAGTGTTGACAAAGGTACTGATTTAGAACATGCAGGACAATGCTAGCAATATGCAGGACAGCAGTGATGAAAGTACTGACTTAGAACATGAAGGACAGTGGTGACAAAGGTACTGACTTAGCACGTGCAGGACAATGCTAGCAATATGTAGGACAGCAGTGACAAAGGTACTGACTTAGAACATGCAGGACAATGCTAGCAATATGCAGGACAGCAATGACGAAAGTACTGACTTAGAACAGGTAGGACAATGCTAGCAAATGCAGGACAGCAGTGATGAAAGTACTGACTTAGAACATGAAGGGCAGCAGTGACAAAAATATTGACCTAGAACAATAGGACAATGCTAGTAATATGCAGGACAGCAGTGAGAAAGGTATTGGCTTAGAACATGAAGGACAGCAGTGAGAAAAGTATTGGCTTTGAACATGAAGGACAGCAGTGACATAAGTATTGCCTTAGACCATGAAGGACAGCCCTGACAAAAGTATTGACTTAGAGAAAGCAGGACAAGGCTAGCAATATCCAGGACAACGGTGACAACGGTACTGACTTAGAATGTGCAGGACAATGCTAGCAATATGCAGGACTGCGGTGACAAAGGTACTGACTTAGAACGTGCAGGACAATGCTGGCAATATGCAGGACAGCAGTGACAAAGGTACTGACTTAGAACATGCAGGACAATGCTAGCAATATGCAGGACAGCAGTGACAAAGGTACTGACTTATAATGTGCAGGACAATGCTAGCAATATGCAGGACAGTGTTAACAAAGGTACTGATTTAGAACATGCATGACAATGCTAGCAATATGCAGGACAGCAGTGATGAAAGTACTGACTTAGAACATGAAGGACAGTGGTGACAAAGGTACTGACTTAGCACGTGCAGGACAATGCTAGCAATATGCAGGACAGCAGTGACAAAGGACTGACTTAGAACATGCAGGACAATGCTAGCAATATACAGGACAGCAATGACGAAAGTACTGACTTAGAACAGGTAGGACAATGCTAGCAAATGCAGGACAGCAGTGATGAAAGTACTGACTTAGAACATGAAGGGCAGCAGTGACAAAAGTATTGACCTAGAACAATAGGACAATGCTAGTAATATGCAGGACAGCAGTGAGAAAAGTATTGTCTTCGAACATGAAGGACAGCAGTGACATAAGTATTGACTTAGAACATGAAGGACAGCCCTGACAAAAGTATTGACTTAGAGAAAGCAGGACAAGGCTAGCAATATGCAGGACAACGGTGACAAAGGTACTGACTTAGAATGTGCAGGACAATGCTAGCAATATGCAGGACAGCGGTGACAAAGGTACTGACTTAGAACGTGCAGGACAATGCTAGCAATATGCAGGACAGCAGTGACAAAGGTACTGACTTAGAACATGCAGGACAATGCTAGCAATATGCAGGACAGCAGTGACAAAGGTACTGACTTAGAATATGCAGGACAATGCTAGCAATATGCAGGACAGCAGTGACAAAGGTACTGACTTAGAACATGCAGGACAATGCTAGCAATATGCAGGACAGCAATGACGAAAGTACTGACTTAGAACATGCAGGACAATGCTAGCAATATGCAGGACAGCAGTGATGAAAGTACTGATTTAGAACATGAAGGACAGCAGTGACAAAAGTATTGACCTAGAATAATAGGACAATGCTAGTAATATGCAGGACAGCAGTGAGAAAAGTATTGGCTTAGAACATGAAGGACAGCAGTGACAAAAGTATTGGCTTTGAACATGAAGGACAGCAGTGACATAAGTATTGACTTAGAGCAAGCAGGACAAGGCTAGCAATATGCAGGGCAGCGGTGACAAAGGTACTGACTTAGAACGTGCAGGACAATGCTATCAATATGCAGGACAGCAGTGACAAAGGTACTGATTTAGAACATGCAGGAAAATGCTAGCAATATGCAGGACAGCAGTGACGAAAGTACTGACTTAGAACATGAAGAACAGCAGTAACAAAAGTATTGACTTAGAACAAGCAGGACAATGCTAGTAATATGCAGGACAGCAGTAAGGAAAATATTGGCTTTGAACATGAAGGACAGCGGTGACAAAAGTATTGGCTTAGAACATGAAGGACAGCGGTGACAAAAGTATTGGCTTAGAACATGAAGGACAGCAATGACATAAGTATTGACTTGGAGCAAGCAGGACAAGGCTAGCAATATGCAGGGCAGCGGTGACAAAGGTACTGACTTAGAACGTGCAGGACAATGCTATCAATATGGAGGACAGCAGTGACAAAGGTACTGACTTAAAATGTGCAGGACAATGCTAGCAATATGCAGGACAGCGGTGACAAAGGTACTGACTTAGAACGTGCAGGACAATGCTAGCAATATGCAGGACAGTGTTTACAAAGGTACTGATTTAGAACATGCAGGACAATGCTAGCAATATGCAGGACACCAGTGATGAAAGTACTGACTTAGAACATGAAGGACAGTGGTGACAAAGGTACTGACTTAGCACGTGCAGGACAATGCTATGAATATGTAGGACAGCAGTGACAAAGGTACTGACTTAGAACATGCAGGACAATGCTAGCAATATGCAGGACAGCAATGACGAAAGTACTGACTTAGAACAGGTAGGACAATGCTAGCAAATGCAGGACAGCAGTGATGAAAGTACTGACTTAGAACATGAAGGGCAGCAGTGACAAAAATATTGACCTAGAACAATAGGACAATGCTACTAATATGCAGGACAGCAGTGAGAAAGGTATTGGCTTAGAACATGAAGGACAGCAGTGAGAAAAGTATTGGCTTCGAACATGAAGGACAGCAGTGACATAAGTATTGACTTAGAACATGAAGGACAGCCCTGACAAAAGTATTGACTTAGAGAAAGCAGGACAAGGCTAGCAATATGCAGGACAACGGTGACAACGGTACTGACTTAGAATGTGCAGGACAATGCTAGCAATATGCAGGACTGCGGTGACAAAGGTACTGACTTAGAACGTGCAGGACAATGCTGGCAATATGCAGGACAGCAGTGACAAAGGTACTGACTTAGAACATGCAGGACAATGCTAGCAATATGCAGGACAGCAGTGACAAAGGTACTGACTTAGAATGTGCAGGACAATGCTAGCAATATGCAGGACAGTGTTGACAAAGGTACTGACTTAGAACATGCAGGACAATGCTAGCAATATGCAGGACAGCAATGACGAAAGTTCTGACTTAGAACATGCAGGACAATGCTAGCAATATGCAGGACATCAGTGATGAAAGTACTGACTTAGAACATGATGGACAGTGGTGACAAAGGTACTGACTTAGAATGTGCAGGACAATGCTAGCAATATGCAGGACAGTAGTGACAAAGGTACTGACTTAGAACATGCAGGACAATGCTAGCAATAAACAGGACAGCAATGACGAAAGTACTGACTTAGAATGTGCAGGACAATGCTAGCAATATGCAGGACAGCGGTGACAAAGGTACTGACTTAGAACGTGCAGGACAATGCTAGCAATATGCAGGACAGTGTTGACAAAGGTACTGACTTAGAACATGAAGGGCAGCAGTGACAAAAGTATTGACCTAGAACAATAGGACAATGCTAGTAATATGCAGGACAGCAGTGAGAAAGGTATTGGCATAGAACATGAAGGACAGCAGTGAGAAAAGTATTGGCTTCGAACATGAAGGACAGCAGTGACATAAGTATTGACTTAGAACATGAAGGACAGCCCTGACAAAAGTATTGACTTAGAGAAAGCAGGACAAGGCTAGCAATATGCAGGACAACAGTGACAAAGGTACTGACTTAGAATGTGCAGGACAATGCTAGCAATATGCAGGACAGCGGTGACAAAGGTACTGACTTAGAACGTGCAGGACAAAGCTAGCAATATGCAGGACAGCAGTGACAAAGGTACTGACCTAGAACATGCAGAACAATGCTAGCAATATGCAGGACAGCGGTGACGAAAGTACTGACTTAGAACATGAAGAACAGCAGTAACAAAAGTATTGACTTAGAACAAGCAGGACAATGCTATCAATATGCAGGACAGCAGTGACAAAGGTACTGACTTAGAACATGCTGGAAAATGCTAGCAATATGCAGGACAGCAGTGACAAAAGTACTGACTTAGAACATGCAGGACAGTGCTAGAAATATGCAGGACAGCAGTGACGAAAGTACTGACTTAGAACATGAAGAACAGCAGTAACAAAAGTATTGACTTAGAACAAGCAGGACAATGCTAGTAATAAGCAGGACAGAAGTAAGGAAAATATTGGCTTTGAACATGATGGACAGCGGTGACAAAAGTATTGGCTTAGAACATGAAGGACAGCAGTGACAAATGTATTGGCTTAGAACATGAAGGACAGCCGTGGCAAAAGTACTGACTTAGAGAAAGCAGGACAAGGCTAGCAATATACAGGACAACGGTGACAAAGGTACTGACTTAGAATGTGCAGGACAAAGCTAGCAATATGCAGGACAGCAGTGACAAAGGTACTGACTTAGAACGTGCAGGACAATGCTAGCAATATGCAGGACAGCAGTGACAAAGGTACTGATTTAGAACATGCAGGACAATGCTAGCAATATGCAGGACAGCAGTGACAAAGGTACTGACTTAGAATGTGCAGGACAATGCTAGCAATATGCAGGACAGTGTGGACAAAGGTACTGATTTAGAACATGCAGGACAATGCTAGCAATATGCAGGACACCAGTGATGAAAGTACTGACTTAAAACATTAAGGACAGTGGTGACAAAGGTACTGACTTAGAAAGTGCAGGACAATGCTAGCAATATGCAGGACAGCAATGACAAAGGTACTGACTTAGAACATGCAGGACAATGCTAGCAGTATGCAGGACAGCAATGACGAAAGTACTGACTTAGAACAAGCAGGACAATGCTAGCAATATGCAGGACAGCAGTGATGAAAGTACTGACTTAGAACATGAAGGGCAGCAGTGACAAAAGTATTGACCTAGAACAATAGGACAATGCTAGTAATATGCAGGACAGCAGTGAGAAAAGTATTGGCTTAGAACATGAAGGACAGCAGTGAGAAAAGTATTGACTTAGAACATGAAGGACAGCAGTGACAAAAGTATTGGCTTCGAACATGAAGGACAGCAGTGACAAAAGTATTGACTTAGAGCAAGCAGGACAAGGCTAGCAATATGCAGGACAATGGTGACAAAGGTACTGACTTAGAATGTGCAGGACAATGCTAGCAATATGCAGGACAGCGGTGTGATGCTGGAAATGCATCTGAGGGACAGGGCCTCTGAATCCTTGTCCTTTTACTGCTTTTTACCGTGTGTTCTGTTATGTTTTCTGCCCCGGAGTCCATGTGGGACTCCTGGCAGTGCAGCTCTCTCTTTTGGTTTGGTGAACAGACCCATGGGATACCCTTATGGCACCCATGGGTAGGGGTACAACCCTGTGCCCTTAGTGTATGTTTTTGGGCACCTGTGGGTGGCCCCAGAGCAGGGTATGGGCTGGTGGCAGCTACATGCTGAAATTGACAGGTGCTCCGGGTGTCCTCCATTTTGGGATACCCAGGCCCTGCCATTGGGATCTGTTGATTCCTGATAGGAAACAAGATGGCCCCTGTGGCCTCTTGCTTTCTATTGCCTGTTATCTTGTTTTCCCAAAGTCCTGGGAAGCCCTGTCTCTGTCCCTTCCCCCTGACTGGCTGTTGGGTGGAAGTTCCATATATGGTGTTGTTGTGAAGGCCCAGCTAGACTGACTGGAGCCTTCCCAGTGACTGTATGTTGTGGGTACCTCCTGTGGGTGGGACCTGGGTGAATGGAGTGTGTGACAGATATACACTCCTTGTTGTGGTTGTCTGGTTTCTGGCATGAGAGACAAAGACTGAGACAGCCCTGCCCGAAACTGGCCTGAATGCAGTGTGTAGTGTTGAATGGCTGGGTACTTGTCCCAATCCACATTCCTTGTTGTGAGTGTCTAGGAAGGGAGGAGTGTGGCCTGAATGCACTGTGTGCCTGATTGGCTGACTGACTGCATGAATGCCCTTCTGTATGATTGGCTGCTGAGTGTGTACCCGCAGTGTGGATGAGAGGCAGGATAGTATATCTGGGGACCTCTCACCACTGGTAATGAGTTCAGAAGCAGCCAGGTGTTCAGGAACGTTCAGGAACGTTCAGAAGCATCCTGGAGTGGAGTCTCCACTCTAAGAGTAACTGGAACTGCTGATCCTCGACGTCCAGCTGGAAGAAGAAGACTTGCTGTGGCATTTGCTTCGACCGATCCGAAGGCTGACGAAATCGTCGAAGACTGACCCGAGAGAGGACCTGGTAAGGCGCCCTCTTCCCGAGCTCCGAGGGACCATCGAGCACCGCTCCATTTTCGCCGAAGCGCCCTGGAAGACAGACCCTCGAAAGGCTGTCGACCCGAGACGGGACCGCCGAGGAGATCGAAGTGAAGCACCCGGACATCGACGCCGTCGAAGTCCATTGCTGTCGACCAGGGTTCGCAGGTTTGTGTAACCGCTGGAGGCCCGTCGAAGTTGTGTTGCCCAGCCGTGGGAACCACTTGACGCCGTGGCGCCGACGACCGGAGCCGTCCGCTCCTTTGCCTAAGAACATTCAATCGAAGGACTCTCTCGACCGCATCGTCGACCGCTTATCCTGCCGGAGAAAGTCGAGGACGACCAACGCGCCGAGGAGAAACCTGCCGGTGGGTTTCCCGCCACCCGAAGACCCCAAAGACTCGAACGACTCGACGCCCTTGCTGGGCCTCCGTCTCCACAATCTTTGCGGTCCAGAACTATTGTCACCGAGGTGCCCCGCACGCCTCTGCCTTGCAGGACGCCGACGCTCCGACGCCGACGAGCACCGCTCGGACGAAGCTGCCGCCTCATCGACGCCGTTCTACCTCGTTTGTCGACGGACCTTCGACGCCCCGTGCCTCCCGCTTGAAAGGGAAGGCATTCAAGAAGGGCCGTCGATTCCCCGTCGCCGAACAGCGAGTTCCTCGACGTTTGTCGACGCCTCTTCAAGAAACTCGACTCCACCAGGTACATTGGGGGGGTGAAAACATTATAGGAGGGAATAAGACTTGCAGAGCAATATATGGACTGGGCGTGCGCTACATCTTTGTTTTACAGGTTGCCCAGGTGGGGGGATCTCCACACAGAACTGTGCCTAGTGGTAGGGGCCAGTATTCTGCCTATTGCTCAACCATCTTATTTTCTCTCCTCTCTCTATTGCTGGTTTCACTCTATTGGTCTGTGTGACATTGTTACAGTATTGTTCATGCACTTTAATGAGATCTAATACAAAGGGTGGTACCACTTTAGAGTTGTATTTATTTGCCATTGTTGATTTTTCCGGAGTACAAAGTGAGTTATTATGATAAGTGTACATAACCTTGAATATTGATTATATAAAGACTGTGTTCTAACCAATACAGAGTGTGGATATTCCTTTGTGGGGGCTTGGGGACTACACTGTACTTAAGAACCAGCCTGCATCACCTCCTGAGAAGCTAGGCCTTGATTGCTCGACCATTGCTACCGTAATAGAGAATCTTGGCTGGGGTCTTCTGTGCCTCTCCTCTACCATATAGGGAGCAGAAGTACAGACACCCCCCACCGGTCGTTGAGGCCCCTCTCTCACACTGGTGGCAGCAGTGGGATGCTTATGGTTTTAAGAATCAGTGTATAACCGTGCCACTTACAAAGGATATTTGCCCTTTATTAAATTAAGGTTTAGTTGTGTACAAGATAACTGCATTACAAACAATGGAGTCTATTGCAAATGGCAAATTGACTCGGATGAGCTTGGAGGCTCTCCAGAGTGCTTGTGAAGCCAGGGAGTTAGACTTTGTGGATAAGTCTAGGGCTGAGCTGATAGCTGCCCTGGTGGACTACCAGACTGATAGTGAAACTCTTGATGAGGGGGGGAATGCAACCAATGAGGACTCTGCCCCTGGGGTTTCTGCTGAATCTGTTTCTGGGAATGCCGCCATTCCTGCTGCCTCTGTTCCAAACCCCAGCAATTCCTTGGAGCTTGAGTTATTAAGGATGAAATTGGCCTTTGAATACCGCAAGTTGGAAATAGATGCTGAACTTAAGAAAGAGGAGTTGGCTCAACAAGTGGAACTCAAGAGCCAGGACACTGAATGTCAGAGAATCCAGCTAGAGAAAGCTAGAGTCGAGACTTCAGCTAAAACCAGTGAGAGTGTCAGGTCCCCAGCCACCAAGTTTATGAAAGATTTGGTTGGTGTATTTGTGGAGGGTTCAGATATCCTCCAATGGATCGAAGCGTTTGAAATGGCTTGTGCGATTCATGATGTTGATAAAAGAGATGGGGCTAAGTGTTTGTTAAGCAGAGTGCCTCAAACCGGATATGATTGTATTCTGAAGCTGAGTGTGGAAGAAAGGTGTCAGTATGAGTGTATGAAGTCTGCTTTGATTGCCAAGTTTGGCAAGACACCTACCCAATACCTTAGAAGGTTCAGGGATTTTAAGAAAAGAGAGAATGTGTCTTGGGTTGACTGGGTGAGTGCTGCGCACATGAACATGATGGGGTGGATCGATGGATACAAGGTTAAGACTTTTGTTGAATTGTCCCACCTCTTGTTCTTTGAGCATTTCTCTGAAGCCTGTTCACCAGAGCTGCGTCAGTATGTGGCTGACCAGAACATTTTGGACCCCTTTAAGCTGGCTAGGTTGGCTGACAAGTGGGTCTCCCACCGGGTGTCCCCTAAGGACTCCAGTGGGAAGGACAAGGACAAAGAGAAGGGGGCCTCTCAGAAAGCTGAGGAGTCCCCCAAGCAGTCACAGTCGGGTAAACCAAAACCTTCCTCTCCTAAGACCCAAAAATCTAGTGGGGATAAGTCATCTGGGGGTGGGAATAAGAGTAGTGGTCCACCTGCTGCAAAGCAGGCTCCCAGTGGTTCCAGTACCGTACCCCGCACTCCTGGCGCTTGTTGGGACTGTGGGGCTCTGGATCACAAAAGGGGTGACCCCAAGTGTAAAGGTAAGGCACTTGGAGTACAGGCTGTCAGCCTGACCTACCCTTACCCCGTGTCTGAGGTGGAGGCCACTGTCGTCCCCTCCTCTGCCGGGATCACATTTGGTGCGCCGGTGGAGATTTCCTTAGTGTCCCTTGGGGCCTGGGACCAGTATGCAGAAGTACTGGCGACTATCCCACAGAACACCCGTAGGTTTTTGAGAAGTGTCCTCTTGAATGGCCAGCCTTCTACTGGTTTGAGAGACACTGGGGCAAGCATGACAGTGGTGGACAGGACCCTGCTCAAGCCAGAGGACTATGAAGGTGCTCCTCTGCAAACCACCAGGTTAGCTGGTGGGCCTCCCAAATTATCACCTGTAGCCTTAGTCACACTCATGATTGGAGACAAGACAACAAAGCTTCCTGTCCTGGTTCAGGACAATGTCCCTGCTAACATTTTGTTAGGAAATGATCTAGTAGAGTTGGGGTTGATCTCGGATGGACTTCCCCTGACTGCTGCTGCAGTCACTGGGTCACAGGTGACACCGGGTCTGGCTGTGGGTCAGGTACCCGAGCCAAAGGCGAGGCCTAAGGCAAGAAGAAGGAAGACCAAGAAGGCCACCTCTGTGGAGGGAACACCTTCTCTTCCTGCTGTTCCGACAGCACCCATTGGGATCCATGCTCCGGACGGGCTGGGTCCAGTGGAAAACCCAAACTCAACTCCTGTGGGAGAAGAGACAGAAGACTCTCCTGTGGGAGAGGTTCTCAACCCGGAAGATCATCCTGACCTTCAATGCTTGTTAGCTGAAGGGGGACCCTCCCGGGCAGACTTCTGTAAGGGACAGAGAGAGTGCCACTCTCTCGAGGGACTGAGGAAACAGGCCCTGGCCCAGGCACAAGGAGAAGTGCCTAGGACATTCCGGATTTATTGGGAGGGTGAGCTCCTTGTTAGTGAGCCCACTAAGCCTCAACCTGGTGCCCGCAAGAGGTTGGTGGTACCCCAGGTTTACAGGCCCTTCCTACTGCAGTTGGCGCATGAGGTGCCCTTGGCTGGTCATCTTGGGACCAAGAAGACTAAGCAGAGGCTCTCTGCCCATTTCTACTGGCCACGGATGGGAGTAGAGGTGGAGTCCCACTGCAGGACCTGCCCAACTTGTCAGTTGTCTGGCAAGACTGGAGGCAGTGTCATTGCCCCACTGCAGCCATTGCCAGTGGTTGGCACACCATTTGAGAGGGTGGGCATCGACATCGTCGGTCCCCTTGACCCTCCCACTTCAGGTGGACATCGGTTCATCCTAGTCTTGGTAGATCATGCCACCAGGTACCCTGAGGCGATACCCCTTCGGACTGTTACTGCCAAGGTGGTTGCCAGGGCTCTCCTGGGCATTTTCACCCGTGTTGGATTCCCCAAGGAGGTTGTCTCTGACAGAGGATCCAACTTCATGTCTAGTTACATGAAAACCATGTGGAAAGAGTGCAGGGTAACCTACAAGTTCTCCACCTCCTACCACCCCCAGACCAATGGTCTGGTTGAGAGATTTAATAAAACTCTCAAGGGCATGCTAGGGGCTTTGGAAGAACCCCTAAGGAGGAAATGGGATCTCCTCCTGCCATGCCTGCTGTTTGCTTACAGAGAGGTACCTCAAGAGGGTGTTGGTTTCAGCCCCTTTGAGTTACTCTTTGGACATCCCGTGAGGGGGCCCCTCGCCTTGATCAGAGAAGGCTTGGAAGCCACCCCTCCGGGTCCCGCCAAGCAAGTGGGGGACTATGTGTTAGGCCTCAGATGGAGGATGACACAGATGATGGGTCAGGCAACAGCAAATCTCAAGGCCAGCCAGGAATTGAATAAGTACTGGCATGACCTTAAAGCCTCTCAAGTGGATTGGACTCCGGGACAGGAAATCCTTGTGATGGAGCCTACCAAGCCTAGAGCTTTGGCAGACAAGTGGACTGGACCCTTCAGGATCATCTCCAAGATGGGCGAAGTCAATTATCTGGTTGACATGGGAGCCTCTGGGGTAGCCCCTCAGATATTCCATGTCAACAGGCTCAAGCCTTTCCACCGGCGAGCAGAAGTCTCATGTCTCTTGCTAGCTTCCGGGCAAGAAGAGGATGAGAGTGAGCCCCTTCCTGATTTGCTGCATAGCAACCCTCAGGATGGCTCAGTGGAGGGAGTACATCTCTCTCCAGATTTGACAACAGAGCAACAGAGGGCCTGTAGGGCTTTGCTCCAACAGTATGCCTCTCTGTTTTCACTGAAGCCAGGCCTTACACCGTGGTGTAAGCATGAAATTGACACTGGTGACAGTGTGCCTGTCAAAAGCAGGTGCTACCGTATGTCAGATACCGTCAAGAACCACATCCAGGCTGAGGTCGCCAAGATGTTGGATCTGGGTGTTATTGAACCCTCAACCAGTCCCTGGTCCAGTCCAGTGGTCCTTGTCCCCAAGGCAAGTTCCCAGGTGGGTACCAAGGATTGGAGGTTCTGTGTGGACTACCGAGGAGTCAACACCGTCACCAAAACTGACGCGCACCCATTGCCCAGGGCTGATGAGCTTGTGGACACCATAGGTGCTGCCAAGTTTGTGAGCACCTTTGACCTTAGCTCAGGCTATTGGCAAATAGCTCTGACGGACCATGCCAAGGAAAAGACGGCCTTCTCAACACCTGAGGGACTCTACCAGTTTAGGGTCATGCCTTTTGGGTTGAAGAATGCCCCTGCCACCTTCCAGAGATTGGTCAACCATGCGCTCAGTGGGCTGGAAGCCTTTTGTGTGGCTTACTTAGACGACATTGCCGTCTACAGTTCCACCTGGGAAGAGCATTTGACACATCTGGATAAGGTGTTGCAGGCCTTGAAAAGGGCTAACCTCACTATCAAGGCCACCAAGTGCCAGATAGCTCAGGGGAAAGTTACCTATCTTGGTCATGAGGTAGAAGGGGGTCAAATCCAACCTCTCTCCAGTAAAGTACAGGATGTACAGTACTGGGAGACTCCCACTACTCAAACCCAGGTGAGGGCCTTTTTGGGCCTGACTGGGTACTATCGCAATTTCATGGCAGACTATGGGACCATAGCTGCACCCCTGACAGCTCTAACCTCACCCAAGCAGCCTAGGAAGGTTAATTGGACCGAAGACTGTCAGAGGGCCTTTGATGGCTTGAAAGAAAGTCTGTGTAGGGCACCTGTGTTGAGTGCGCCTGACTACAGCCGACCCTTTATCGCGCAGACGGATGCCTGCGACACCGGAATTGGAGCTGTCTTGTCCCAGTTAGATGACAAAGGGAGAGAACATCCTATCATATTCATCAGTAGACAACTCAAGGGTAGAGAACTTAGGTGGGCTACTGTTGAAAAGGAGTGTTTTAGCATAGTTTGGAGCCTTAGGCGTTTTAGGCCCTACCTTACGGGGTCTACCTTCAAGGTCCAAACAGATCATAAGCCCCTGAAGTGGCTTATGCAGATGAAGGGTGAGAATCCGAAATTGCTCAGGTGGTCCATTAGCCTGCAAGGGCTAGACTTCACCATAGAGCACAGACCAGGGAAGAGTCACGATAATGCAGATGGCCTTTCCAGAAGGTATGTTGACCGTCTGGATGAGGGTGTCTATCCCGTGGGAGATTAGACACCCTCCACCTCAGTCTGGTGGGGGGGCGACTGTGATGCTGGAAATGCATCTGAGGGACAGGGCCTCTGAATCCTTGACCTTTTACTGCTTTTTACCGTGTGTTCTGTTATGTTTTCTGCCCCGGAGTCCATGTGGGACTCCTGGCAGTGCAGCTCTCTCTTTTGGTTTGGTGAACAGACCCATGGGATACCCTTATGGCACCCATGGGTAGGGGTACAACCCTGTGCCCCTAGTGTATGTTTTTGGGCACCTGTGGGTGGCCCCAGAGCAGGGTATGGGCTGGTGGCAACTCCATGCTGAAATTGACAGGTGCTCCGGGTGTCCTCCATTTTGGGATACCCAGGCCCTGCCATTGGGATCTGTTGATTCCTGATAGGAAACAAGATGGCCCCTGTGGTCTCTTGCTTTCTATTGCCTGTTATCTTGTTTTCCCAAAGTCCTGGGAAGCCCTGTCTCTGTCCCTTCCCCCTGACTGGCTGTTGGGTGGAAGTTCCATATATGGTGTTGTTGTGAAGGCCCAGCTAGACTGACTGGAGCCTTCCCAGTGACTGTATGTTGTGGGTACCTCCTGTGGGTGGGACCTGGGTGAATGGAGTGTGTGACCAATATACACTCCTTGTTGTGGTTGTCTGGTTTCTGGCATGAGAGACAAAGACTGAGACAGCCCTGCCCGAAACTGGCCTGAATGCAGTGTGTAGTGTTGAATGGCTGGGTACTTGTCCCAATCCACATTCCTTGTTGTGAGTGTCTAGGAAGGGAGGAGTGTGGCCTGAATGCACTGTGTGCCTGATTGGCTGACTGACTGCATGAATGCCCTTCTGTATGATTGGCTGCTGAGCATTTACCCGCAGTGTGGATTAGAGGCAGGATAGTATATCTGGGGACCTCTGACCACTGGTAATGAGTTCAGAAGCAGCCAGGTGTTCAGGAACGTTCAGGAACGTTCAGAAGCATCCTGGAGTGGAGTCTCCACTCTAAGAGTAACTGGAAATGCTGATCCTCGACGTCCAGCTGGAAGAAGAAGACTTGCTGTGGCATTTGCTTCGACCGATCCGAAGGCTGACGAAATCGTCGAAGACTGACCCGAGAGAGGACCTGGTAAGGCACCCTCTTCCCGTGCTCCGAGGGACCATCGTGCACCGCTCCATCTTCGCCGAAGCGCCCTGGAAGACAGACCCTCGAAAGGCTGTCGACCCGAGACGGGACCGCCGAGGAGATCGAAGTGAAGCACCCGGACATCGACGCCGTCGAAGTCCATTGCCGCCGACCAGGGTTCGCAGGTTTGTGTAACCGCTGGAGGCCCGTCGAAGTTGTGTTGCCCAGCCGTGGGAACCACTTGACGCCGTGCCGCCGACGACCGGAGCCGTCCGCTCCTTTGCCTAAGAACATTCAATCGAAGGACTCTCTCGACCGCATCGTCGACCGCTTATCCTGCCGGAGAAAGTCGAGGACGACCAACGCGCCGAGGAGAAACCTGCCGGTGGGTTTCCCGCCACCCGAAGACCCCAAAGACTCGAACGACTCGACGCCCTTGCTGGGCCTCCGTCTCCACAATCTTTGCGGTCCAGAACTATTGTCACCGAGGTGCCCCGCACGCCTCTGCCTTGCAGGACGCCGACGCTCCGACGCCGACGAGCACCGCTCGGAAGAAGCTGCCGCCTCATCGACGCCGTTCTACCTCGTTTGTCGACGGACCTTCGACGCCCCGTGCCTCCCGCTTGAAAGGGAAGGCATTCAAGAAGGGCCGTCGATTCCCCGTCGCCGAACAGCGAGTTCCTCGACGTTTGTCGACGCCTCTTCAAGGAACTCGACTCCACCAGGTACATTGGGGGGGTGAAAACATTATAGGAGGGAATAAGACTTGCAGAGCAATATATGGACTGGGCGTGCGCTACATCTTTGTTTTACAGGTTGCCCAGGTGGGGGGATCTCCACACAGAACTGTGCCTAGTGGTAGGGGCCAGTATTCTGCCTATTGCTCAACCATCTTATTTTCTCTCCTCTCTCTATTGCTGGTTTCACTCTATTGGTCTGTGTGACATTGTTACAGTATTGTTCATGCACTTTAATGAGATCTAATACAAAGGGTGGTACCACTTTAGAGTTGTATATATTTGCCATTGTTGATTTTTCCGGAGTACAAAGTGAGTTATTATGATAAGTGTACATAACCTTGAATATTGATTATATAAAGACTGTGTTCTAACCAATACAGAGTGTGGATATTCCTTTGTGGGGGCTTGGGGACTACACTGTACTTAAGAACCAGCCTGCATCACCTCCTGAGAAGCTAGGCCTTGATTGCTCGACCATTGCTACCGTAATAGAGAATCTTGGCTGGGGTCTTCTGTGCCTCTCCTCTACCATATAGGGAGCAGAAGTACAGACACCCCCCACCGGTCGTTGAGGCCCCTCTCTCACAAGCGGTGACAAAGGTACTGACTTAGAACGTGCAGGACAATGCTAGCAATATGCAGGACAGCAGCGACAAAGGTACTGACTTAGAACATGCAGGGCAATGCTAGCAATATGCAGGACAGCAGTGACAAAGGTACTGACTTAGAACATGAAGGACAGCAGTGACAAAAGTATTGGCTTAGAACATGAAGGACAGCCGTGACAAAAGTATTGACTTAGAGAAAGCAGGACAAGGCTAGCTATATGCAGGTCAACGGTGACAAAGGTACTGACTTAGAATGTGCAGGACAATGCTAGCAATATGCAGGACAGTGTTGACAAAGGTACTGACTTAGAACATGCAGGACAATGCTAGCAATATGCAGGACATCAGTGATGAAAGTACTGACTTAGAACATGATGGACAGTGGTGACAAAGGTACTGACTTAGAATGTGCAGGACAATGCTAGCAATATGCAGGACAGTAGTGACAAAGGTACTGACTTAGAACATGCAAGACAATGCTAGCAATAAGCAGGACAGCAATGACGAAAGTACTGACTTAGAATGTGCAGGACAATGCTAGCAATATGCAGGACAGCGGTGACAAAGGTACTGACTTAGAACGTGCAGGACAATGCTAGCAATATGCAGGACAGCAGTGACAAAGGTACTGACTTAGATCATGGAGGACAATGCTAGCAATATGCAGGACAGCAGTGACAAAGGTACTGACTTAGAACATGCAGGACAATGCTAGCAATATGCAGGACGCAAGTGACAAAGGTACTGACTTAGAATGTGCAGGACAATGCTAGCAATATGCAGGACAGTGTTGACAAAGGTACTGACTTAGAACATGCAGGACAATGCTAGCAATATGCAGGACATCAGTGATGAAAGTACTGACTTAGAACATGATGGACAGTGGTGACAAAGGTACTGACTTAGAATGTGCAGGACAATGCTAGCAATATGCAGGACAGTAGTGACAAAGGTACTGACTTAGAACATGCAAGACAATGCTAGCAATAAGCAGGACAGCAATGACGAAAGTACTGACTTAGAATGTGCAGGACAATGCTAGCAATATGCAGGACAGCGGTGACAAAGGTACTGACTTAGAACATGCAGGACAATGCTAGCAACATGCAGGACAGTGTTGACAAAGGTACTGATTTAGAACATGCAGGACAATGCTAGCAATATGCAGGACAGCAGTGATGAAAGTACTGACTTAGAACATGAAGGACAGTGCTGACAAAGGTACTGACTTAGCATGTGCAGGACAATGCTAGCAATATGCAGGACAGCAGTGACAAAGGTACTGACTTAGAACATGCAGGACAATGCTAGCAATATGCAGGACAACAATGACGAAAGTACTGACTTAGAACAGGTAGGACAATGCTAGCAAATGCAGGACAGCAGTGATGAAAGTACTGACTTAGAACATGAAGGGCAGCAGTGACAAAAGTATTGACCTAGAACAATAGGACAATGCTAGTAATATGCAGGACAGCAGTGAGAAAGGTATTGGCTTAGAACATGAAGGACAGCAGTGAGAAAAGTATTGGCTTCGAACATGAAGGACAGCAGTGACATAAGTATTGACTTAGAACATGAAGGACAGCCCTCACAAAAGTATTGACTTAGAGAAAGCAGGACAAGGCTAGCAATATACAGGACAACGGTGACAAAGGTACTGACTTAGAATGTGCAGGACAATGCTAGCAATATGCAGGACAGCGGTGACAAAGGTACTGACTTAGAACGTGCAGGACAATGCTAGCAATATGCAGGACAGCAGTGACAAAGGTACTGACCTAGAACATGCAGAACAATGCTAGCAATATGCAGGACAGCAGTGACAAAGGTACTGACTTAGAACATGCAGGACAATGCTAGCAATATGCAGGACAGTAGTGACAAAGGTACTGACTTAGAACATGCAGGACAATGCTAGCAATATGCAGGACAGCAATGACGAAAGTACTGACTTAGAACATGCAGGACAATGCTAGCAATATACAGGACAGCAGTGATGAAAGTACTGATTTAGGAAATGAAGGACAGCAGTGACAAAAGTATTGACCTAGAATAATAGGACAATGCTAGTAATATGCAGGACAGCAGTGAGAAAAGTATTGGCTTAGAACATGAAGGACAGCAGTGACAAAAGTATTGGCTTTGAACATGAAGGACAGCAGTGACATAAGTATTGACTTAGAGAAAGCAGGACAAGGCTAGCAATATGCAGGGCAGCGGTGACAAAGGTACTGACTTAGAACGTGCAGGACAATGCTATCAATATGCAGGACAGCAGTGACAAAGGTACCGATTTAGAACATGCAGGAAAATGCTAGCAATATGCAGGACAGCAGTGACGAAAGTACTGACTTAGAACATGCAGGACAATGCTAGCAATATGCAGGACAGTAGTGACGAAAGTACTGACTTAGAACATGAAGAACAGCAGTAACAAAAGTATTGACTTAGAACAAGCAGGACAATGCTAGTAATATGCAGGACAGCAGTAAGGAAAATATTGGCTTTGAACATGAAGGACAGAGGTGACAAAAGTATTGGCTTTGAACATGAAGAACAGCAGTAACAAAAGTATTGACTTAGAACAAGCAGGACAATGCTAGTAATATGCAGGACAGCAGTAAGGAAAATATTGGCTTTGAACATGAAGGACAGAGGTGACAAAAGTATTGGCTTAGAACATGAAGGACAGCGGTGACAAAAGTATTGGCTTAGAACATGAAGGACAGAAATGACATAAGTATTGACTTAGAGCAAGCAGGACAAGGCTAGCAATATGCAGGGCAGCAGTGACAAAGGTACTGACTTAGAACGTGCAGGACAATGCTATCAATATGCAGGACAGCAGTGACAAAGGTACTGACTTAGAATGTGCAGGAAAATGCTAGCAATATGCAGGACAGCGGTGACAAAGGTACTGACTTAGAACGTGCAGGACAATGCTAGCAATATGCAGGGCAGTGTTGACAAAGGTACTGATTTAGAACATGCAGGACAATGCTAGTAATATGCAGGACAGCAGTGAGAAAAGTATTGGCTTAGAACATGAAGGACAGCAGTGACAAAAGTATTGGCTTTGAACATGAAGGACAGCAGTGACATAAGTATTGACTTAGAGAAAGCAGGACAAGGCTAGCAATATGCAGGGCAGCGGTGACAAAGGTACTGACTTAGAACGTGCAGGACAATGCTATCAATATGCAGGACAGCAGTGACAAAGGTACCGATTTAGAACATGCAGGAAAATGCTAGCAATATGCAGGACAGCAGTGACGAAAGTACTGACTTAGAACATGCAGGACAATGCTAGCAATATGCAGGACAGTAGTGACGAAAGTACTGACTTAGAACATGAAGAACAGCAGTAACAAAAGTATTGACTTAGAACAAGCAGGACAATGCTAGTAATATGCAGGACAGCAGTAAGGAAAATATTGGCTTTGAACATGAAGGACAGAGGTGACAAAAGTATTGGCTTTGAACATGAAGAACAGCAGTAACAAAAGTATTGACTTAGAACAAGCAGGACAATGCTAGTAATATGCAGGACAGCAGTAAGGAAAATATTGGCTTTGAACATGAAGGACAGAGGTGACAAAAGTATTGGCTTAGAACATGAAGGACAGCGGTGACAAAAGTATTGGCTTAGAACATGAAGGACAGAAATGACATAAGTATTGACTTAGAGCAAGCAGGACAAGGCTAGCAATATGCAGGGCAGCAGTGACAAAGGTACTGACTTAGAACGTGCAGGACAATGCTATCAATATGCAGGACAGCAGTGACAAAGGTACTGACTTAGAATGTGCAGGAAAATGCTAGCAATATGCAGGACAGCGGTGACAAAGGTACTGACTTAGAACGTGCAGGACAATGCTAGCAATATGCAGGGCAGTGTTGACAAAGGTACTGATTTAGAACATGCAGGACAATGCTAGCAATATACAGGACAGCAGTGATGAAAGTACTGACTTAGAACATGAAGGACAGTGGTGACAAGGGTACTGACTTAGCACGTGCAGGACAATGCTAGCAATATGCAGGACAGCAGTGACAAAGGTACTGAATTAGAACATGCAGGACAATGCTAGCAATATGCAGGACAGCAATGACGAAAGTACTGACTTAGAACAGGTAGGACATTGCTAGCAAATGCAGGACAGCAGTGATGAAAGTACTGACTTAGAACATGAAGGGCACCAGTGACAAAAGTATTGACCTAGAACAATAGGACAATGCTAGTAATATGCAGGACAGCAGTGAGAAAGGTATTGGCTTAGAACATGAAGGACAGCAGTGAGAAAAGTATTGGCTTCGAACATGAAGGACAGCAGTGACATAAGTCTTGACTTAGAACATGAAGGACAGCCCTGACAAAAGTATTGACTTAGAGAAAGCAGGACAAGGCTAGCAATATGCAGGACAACGGTGACAAAGGTACTGACTTAGAATGTGCAGGACAATGCTAGCAATATGCAGGACAGCGGTGACAAAGGTACTGACTTAGAACGTGCAGGACAATGCTAGCAATATGCAGGACAGTAGTGACAAAGGTACTGACTTAGAACATGCAGGACAATGCTAGCAATAAGCAGGACAGCAATGACGAAAGTACTGACTTAGAATGTGCAGGACAATGCTAGCAATATGCAGGACAGCGGTGACAAAGGTACTGACTTAGAACATGCAGGACAATGCTAGCAATATGCAGGACAGCAGTGATGAAAGTACTGACTTAGAACATGAAGGGCAGCAGTGACAAAAGTATTGACCTAGAACAATAGGACAATGCTAGTAATATGCAGGACAGCAGTGAGAAAAGTATTGGCTTAGAACATGAAGGACAGCAGTGAGAAAAGTATTGACTTAGAACATGAAGGACAGCAGTGACAAAAGTATTGGCTTCGAACATGAAGGACAGCAGTGACAAATGTATTGACTTAGAGCAAGCAGGACAAGGCTAGCAGGACAATGGTGACAAAGGTACTGACTTAGAATGTGCAGGACAATGCTAGCAATATGCAGGACAGCGGTGACAAAGGTACTGACTTAGAACGTGCAGGACAATGCTAGCAATATGCAGGACAGCAGCGACAAAGGTACTGACTTAGAACATGCAGGACAATGCTAGCAATATGCAGGACAGCAGTGACAAAGGTACTGACTTAGAACATGAAGGACAGCAGTGACAAAAGTATTGGCTTAGAACATGAAGGACAGCCGTGACAAAAGTATTGACTTAGAGAAAGAAGGACAAGGCTAGCAATATGCAGGACAACGGTGACAAAGGTACTGACCTAGAACATGCAGAACAATGCTAGCAATATGCAGGACAGCGGTGACAAAGGTACTGACTTAGAACGTGCAGGACAATGCTATCAATATGCAGGACAGCAGTGACAAAGGTACTGACTTAGAACATGCTGGAAAAGGCTAGCAATATGCAGGACAGCAGTGACGAAAGTACTGACTTAGAACATGCAGGACAATGCTAGAAATATGCAGGACAGCTGTGACGAAAGTACTGACTTAGAACACGAAGAACAGCAGTAACAAAAGTATTGACTTAGAACAAGCAGGACAATGCTAGTAATATGCAGGACAGCAGTAAGGAAAATATTGGCTTTGAACATGATGGACAGCGGTGACAAAAGTATTGGCTTAGAACATGAAGGACAGCCGTGACAAAAGTATTGGCTTAGAACATGAAGGACAGCCGTGACAAAAGTACTGACTTAGAGAAAGCAGGACAAGGCTAGCAATATACAGGTCAACGGTGACAAAGGTACTGAATTAGAATGTGCAGGACAAGGCTAGCAATATGCAGGACAACGGTGACAAAGGTACTGACTTAGAATGCGCAGGACAATGCTAGCAATATGCAGGACAGCGGTGACAAAGGTACTGACTTAGAACGTGCAGGACAATGCTAGCAATATGCAGGACAGCAGTGACAAAGGTACTGACCTAGAACATGCAGAACAATGCTAGCAATATGCAGGACAGCGGTGACAAAGGTACTGACTTAGAACGTGCAGGACAATGCTATCAATATGCAGGACAGCAGTGACAAAGGTACTGACTTAGAACATGCTGGAAAAGGCTAGCAATATGCAGGACAGCAGTGACGAAAGTACTGACTTAGAACATGCAGGACAATGCTAGAAATATGCAGGACAGCAGTGACGAAAGTACTGACTTAGAACACGAAGAACAGCAGTAACAAAAGTATTGACTTAGAACAAGCAGGACAATGCTAGTAATATGCAGGACAGCAGTAAGGAAAATATTGGCTTTGAACATGATGGACAGCGGTGACAAAAGTATTGGCTTAGAACATGAAGGACAGCCGTGACAAAAGTATTGGCTTAGAACATGAAGGACAGCCGTGACAAAAGTACTGACTTAGAGAAAGCAGGACAAGGCTAGCAATATACAGGTCAACGGTTACAAAGGTACTGAATTAGAATGTGCAGGACAATGCTAGCAATATGCAGGACAGCGGTGACAACGGTACTGACTTAGAACGTGCAGGACAATGCTAGCAATATGCAGGACAGCAGTGACAAAGGTACTGACTTAGAACATGCAGGACAATGCTAGCAATATGCAGGACAGCAGTGACAAAGGTACTGACTTAGAATGTGCAGGACAATGCTAGCAATATGCAGGACAGTGTTGACAAAGGTACTGACTTAGAACATGCAGGACAATGCTAGCAATATGCAGGACATCAGTGATGAAAGTACTGACTTAGAACATGATGGACAGTGGTGACAAAGGTACTGACTTAGAATGTGCAGGACAATGCTAGCAATATGCAGGACAGTAGTGACAAAGGTACTGACTTAGAACATGCAAGACAATGCTAGCAATAAGCAGGACAGCAATGACGAAAGTACTGACTTAGAATGTGCAGGACAATGCTAGCAATATGCAGGACAGCGGTGACAAAGGTACTGACTTAGAACGTGCAGGACAATGCTAGCAATATGCAGGACAGCAGTGACAAAGGTACTGACTTAGATCATGCAGGACAATGCTAGCAATATGCAGGACAGCAGTGACAAAGGTACTGACTTAGAACATGCAGGACAATGCTAGCAATATGCAGGACGCAAGTGACAAAGGTACTGACTTAGAATGTGCAGGACAATGCTAGCAATATGCAGGACAGTGTTGACAAAGGTACTGACTTAGAACATGCAGGACAATGCTAGCAATATGCAGGACATCAGTGATGAAAGTACTGACTTAGAACATGATGGACAGTGGTGACAAAGGTACTGACTTAGAATGTGCAGGACAATGCTAGCAATATGCAGGACAGTAGTGACAAAGGTACTGACTTAGAACATGCAAGACAATGCTAGCAATAAGCAGGACAGCAATGACGAAAGTACTGACTTAGAATGTGCAGGACAATGCTAGCAATATGCAGGACAGCGGTGACAAAGGTACTGACTTAGAACATGCAGGACAATGCTAGCAACATGCAGGACAGTGTTGACAAAGGTACTGATTTAGAACATGCAGGACAATGCTAGCAATATGCAGGACAGCAGTGATGAAAGTACTGACTTAGAACATGAAGGACAGTGCTGACAAAGGTACTGACTTAGCATGTGCAGGACAATGCTAGCAATATGCAGGACAGCAGTGACAAAGGTACTGACTTAGAACATGCAGGACAATGCTAGCAATATGCAGGACAACAATGACGAAAGTACTGACTTAGAACAGGTAGGACAATGCTAGCAAATGCAGGACAGCAGTGATGAAAGTACTGACTTAGAACATGAAGGGCAGCAGTGACAAAAGTATTGACCTAGAACAATAGGACAATGCTAGTAATATGCAGGACAGCAGTGAGAAAGGTATTGGCTTAGAACATGAAGGACAGCAGTGAGAAAAGTATTGGCTTCGAACATGAAGGACAGCAGTGACATAAGTATTGACTTAGAACATGAAGGACAGCCCTCACAAAAGTATTGACTTAGAGAAAGCAGGACAAGGCTAGCAATATACAGGACAACGGTGACAAAGGTACTGACTTAGAATGTGCAGGACAATGCTAGCAATATGCAGGACAGCGGTGACAAAGGTACTGACTTAGAACGTGCAGGACAATGCTAGCAATATGCAGGACAGCAGTGACAAAGGTACTGACCTAGAACATGCAGAACAATGCTAGCAATATGCAGGACAGCAGTGACAAAGGTACTGACTTAGAACATGCAGGACAATGCTAGCAATATGCAGGACAGTAGTGACAAAGGTACTGACTTAGAACATGCAGGACAATGCTAGCAATATGCAGGACAGCAATGAGGAAAGTACTGACTTAGAACATGCAGGACAATGCTAGCAATATACAGGACAGCAGTGATGAAAGTACTGATTTAGGAAATGAAGGACAGCAGTGACAAAAGTATTGACCTAGAATAATAGGACAATGCTAGTAATATGCAGGACAGCAGTGAGAAAAGTATTGGCTTAGAACATGAAGGACAGCAGTGACAAAAGTATTGGCTTTGAACATGAAGGACAGCAGTGACATAAGTATTGACTTAGAGAAAGCAGGACAAGGCTAGCAATATGCAGGGCAGCGGTGACAAAGGTACTGACTTAGAACGTGCAGGACAATGCTATCAATATGCAGGACAGCAGTGACAAAGGTACCGATTTAGAACATGCAGGAAAATGCTAGCAATATGCAGGACAGCAGTGACGAAAGTACTGACTTAGAACATGCAGGACAATGCTAGCAATATGCAGGACGCAAGTGACAAAGGTACTGACTTAGAATGTGCAGGACAATGCTAGCAATATGCAGGACAGTGTTGACAAAGGTACTGACTTAGAACATGCAGGACAATGCTAGCAATATGCAGGACATCAGTGATGAAAGTACTGACTTAGAACATGATGGACAGTGGTGACAAAGGTACTGACTTAGAATGTGCAGGACAATGCTAGCAATATGCAGGACAGTAGTGACAAAGGTACTGACTTAGAACATGCAAGACAATGCTAGCAATAAGCAGGACAGCAATGACGAAAGTACTGACTTAGAATGTGCAGGACAATGCTAGCAATATGCAGGACAGCGGTGACAAAGGTACTGACTTAGAACATGCAGGACAATGCTAGCAACATGCAGGACAGTGTTGACAAAGGTACTGATTTAGAACATGCAGGACAATGCTAGCAATATGCAGGACAGCAGTGATGAAAGTACTGACTTAGAACATGAAGGACAGTGCTGACAAAGGTACTGACTTAGCATGTGCAGGACAATGCTAGCAATATGCAGGACAGCAGTGACAAAGGTACTGACTTAGAACATGCAGGACAATGCTAGCAATATGCAGGACAACAATGACGAAAGTACTGACTTAGAACAGGTAGGACAATGCTAGCAAATGCAGGACAGCAGTGATGAAAGTACTGACTTAGAACATGAAGGGCAGCAGTGACAAAAGTATTGACCTAGAACAATAGGACAATGCTAGTAATATGCAGGACAGCAGTGAGAAAGGTATTGGCTTAGAACATGAAGGACAGCAGTGAGAAAAGTATTGGCTTCGAACATGAAGGACAGCAGTGACATAAGTATTGACTTAGAACATGAAGGACAGCCCTCACAAAAGTATTGACTTAGAGAAAGCAGGACAAGGCTAGCAATATACAGGACAACGGTGACAAAGGTACTGACTTAGAATGTGCAGGACAATGCTAGCAATATGCAGGACAGCGGTGACAAAGGTACTGACTTAGAACGTGCAGGACAATGCTAGCAATATGCAGGACAGCAGTGACAAAGGTACTGACCTAGAACATGCAGAACAATGCTAGCAATATGCAGGACAGCAGTGACAAAGGTACTGACTTAGAACATGCAGGACAATGCTAGCAATATGCAGGACAGTAGTGACAAAGGTACTGACTTAGAACATGCAGGACAATGCTAGCAATATGCAGGACAGCAATGACGAAAGTACTGACTTAGAACATGCAGGACAATGCTAGCAATATACAGGACAGCAGTGATGAAAGTACTGATTTAGGAAATGAAGGACAGCAGTGACAAAAGTATTGACCTAGAATAATAGGACAATGCTAGTAATATGCAGGACAGCAGTGAGAAAAGTATTGGCTTAGAACATGAAGGACAGCAGTGACAAAAGTATTGGCTTTGAACATGAAGGACAGCAGTGACATAAGTATTGACTTAGAGAAAGCAGGACAAGGCTAGCAATATGAAGGGCAGCGGTGACAAAGGTACTGACTTAGAACGTGCAGGACAATGCTATCAATATGCAGGACAGCAGTGACAAAGGTACCGATTTAGAACATGCAGGAAAATGCTAGCAATATGCAGGACAGCAGTGACGAAAGTACTGACTTAGAACATGCAGGACAATGCTAGCAATATGCAGGACAGTAGTGACGAAAGTACTGACTTAGAACATGAAGAACAGCAGTAACAAAAGTATTGACTTAGAACAAGCAGGACAATGCTAGTAATATGCAGGACAGCAGTAAGGAAAATATTGGCTTTGAACATGAAGGACAGAGGTGACAAAAGTATTGGCTTTGAACATGAAGAACAGCAGTAACAAAAGTATTGACTTAGAACAAGCAGGACAATGCTAGTAATATGCAGGACAGCAGTAAGGAAAATATTGGCTTTGAACATGAAGGACAGAGGTGACAAAAGTATTGGCTTAGAACATGAAGGACAGCGGTGACAAAAGTATTGGCTTAGAACATGAAGGACAGAAATGACATAAGTATTGACTTAGAGCAAGCAGGACAAGGCTAGCAATATGCAGGGCAGCAGTGACAAAGGTACTGACTTAGAACGTGCAGGACAATGCTATCAATATGCAGGACAGCAGTGACAAAGGTACTGACTTAGAATGTGCAGGAAAATGCTAGCAATATGCAGGACAGCGGTGACAAAGGTACTGACTTAGAACGTGCAGGACAATGCTAGCAATATGCAGGGCAGTGTTGACAAAGGTACTGATTTAGAACATGCAGGACAATGCTAGCAATATACAGGACAGCAGTGATGAAAGTACTGACTTAGAACATGAAGGACAGTGGTGACAAGGGTACTGACTTAGCACGTGCAGGACAATGCTAGCAATATGCAGGACAGCAGTGACAAAGGTACTGAATTAGAACATGCAGGACAATGCTAGCAATATGCAGGACAGCAATGACGAAAGTACTGACTTAGAACAGGTAGGACAATGCTAGCAAATGCAGGACAGCAGTGATGAAAGTACTGACTTAGAACATGAAGGGCACCAGTGACAAAAGTATTGACCTAGAACAATAGGACAATGCTAGTAATATGCAGGACAGCAGTGAGAAAGGTATTGGCTTAGAACATGAAGGACAGCAGTGAGAAAAGTATTGGCTTCGAACATGAAGGACAGCAGTGACATAAGTCTTGACTTAGAACATGAAGGACAGCCCTGACAAAAGTATTGACTTAGAGAAAGCAGGACAAGGCTAGCAATATGCAGGACAACGGTGACAAAGGTACTGACTTAGAATGTGCAGGACAATGCTAGCAATATGCAGGACAGCGGTGACAAAGGTACTGACTTAGAACGTGCAGGACAATGCTAGCAATATGCAGGACAGTAGTGACAAAGGTACTGACTTAGAACATGCAGGACAATGCTAGCAATAAGCAGGACAGCAATGACGAAAGTACTGACTTAGAATGTGCAGGACAATGCTAGCAATATGCAGGACAGCGGTGACAAAGGTACTGACTTAGAACATGCAGGACAATGCTAGCAATATGCAGGACAGCAGTGATGAAAGTACTGACTTAGAACATGAAGGGCAGCAGTGACAAAAGTATTGACCTAGAACAATAGGACAATGCTAGTAATATGCAGGACAGCAGTGAGAAAAGTATTGGCTTAGAACATGAAGGACAGCAGTGAGAAAAGTATTGACTTAGAACATGAAGGACAGCAGTGACAAAAGTATTGGCTTCGAACATGAAGGACAGCAGTGACAAATGTATTGACTTAGAGCAAGCAGGACAAGGCTAGCAGGACAATGGTGACAAAGGTACTGACTTAGAATGTGCAGGACAATGCTAGCAATATGCAGGACAGCGGTGACAAAGGTACTGACTTAGAACGTGCAGGACAATGCTAGCAATATGCAGGACAGCAGCGACAAAGGTACTGACTTAGAACATGCAGGACAATGCTAGCAATATGCAGGACAGCAGTGACAAAGGTACTGACTTAGAACATGAAGGACAGCAGTGACAAAAGTATTGGCTTAGAACATGAAGGACAGCCGTGACAAAAGTATTGACTTAGAGAAAGAAGGACAAGGCTAGCAATATGCAGGACAACGGTGACAAAGGTACTGACTTAGAATGCGCAGGACAATGCTAGCAATATGCAGGACAGCGGTGACAAAGGTACTGACTTAGAACGTGCAGGACAATGCTAGCAATATGCAGGACAGCAGTGACAAAGGTACTGACCTAGAACATGCAGAACAATGCTAGCAATATGCAGGACAGCGGTGACAAAGGTACTGACTTAGAACGTGCAGGACAATGCTATCAATATGCAGGACAGCAGTGACAAAGGTACTGACTTAGAACATGCTGGAAAAGGCTAGCAATATGCAGGACAGCAGTGACGAAAGTACTGACTTAGAACATGCAGGACAATGCTAGAAATATGCAGGACAGCAGTGACGAAAGTACTGACTTAGAACACGAAGAACAGCAGTAACAAAAGTATTGACTTAGAACAAGCAGGACAATGCTAGTAATATGCAGGACAGCAGTAAGGAAAATATTGGCTTTGAACATGATGGACAGCGGTGACAAAAGTATTGGCTTAGAACATGAAGGACAGCCGTGACAAAAGTATTGGCTTAGAACATGAAGGACAGCCGTGACAAAAGTACTGACTTAGAGAAAGCAGGACAAGGCTAGCAATATACAGGTCAACGGTGACAAAGGTACTGAATTAGAATGTGCAGGACAAGGCTAGCAATATGCAGGACAACGGTGACAAAGGTACTGACTTAGAATGCGCAGGACAATGCTAGCAATATGCAGGACAGCGGTGACAAAGGTACTGACTTAGAACGTGCAGGACAATGCTATCAATATGCAGGACAGCAGTGACAAAGGTACTGACTTAGAACATGCTGGAAAAGGCTAGCAATATGCAGGACAGCAGTGACGAAAGTACTGACTTAGAACATGCAGGACAATGCTAGAAATATGCAGGACAGCAGTGACGAAAGTACTGACTTAGAACACGAAGAACAGCAGTAACAAAAGTATTGACTTAGAACAAGCAGGACAATGCTAGTAATATGCAGGACAGCAGTAAGGAAAATATTGGCTTTGAACATGATGGACAGCGGTGACAAAAGTATTGGCTTAGAACATGAAGGACAGCCGTGACAAAAGTATTGGCTTAGAACATGAAGGACAGCCGTGACAAAAGTACTGACTTAGAGAAAGCAGGACAAGGCTAGCAATATACAGGTCAACGGTGACAAAGGTACTGAATTAGAATGTGCAGGACAATGCTAGCAATATGCAGGACAGCGGTGACAACGGTACTGACTTAGAACGTGCAGGACAATGCTAGCAATATGCAGGACAGCAGTGACAAAGGTACTGACTTAGAACATGCAGGACAATGCTAGCAATATGCAGGACAGCAGTGACAAAGGTACTGACTTAGAATGTGCAGGACAATGCTAGCAATATGCAGGACAGTGTGGACAAAGGTACTGATTTAGAACATGCAGGACAATGCTAGCAATATGCAGGACACCAGTGATGAAAGTACTGACTTAAAACATGAAGGATAGTGGTGACAAAGGTACTGACTTAGAAAGTGCAGGACAATGCTAGCAGTATGCAGGACAGCAATGACGAAAGTACTGACTTAGAACAAGCAGGACAATGCTAGCAATATGCAGGACAGCAGTGATGAAAGTACTGACTTAGAACATGAAGGGCAGCAGTGACAAAAGTATTGACCTATAACAATAGGACAATGCTAGTAATATGCAGGACAGCAGTGAGAAAAGTATTGGCTTAGAACATGAAGGACAGCAGTGAGAAAAGTATTGACTTAGAACATGAAGGACAGCAGTGACAAAAGTATTGGCTTCGAACATGAAGGACAGCAGTGACAAAGGTACTGACTTAGAATGTGCAGGACAATGCTAGCAATATGCAGGACAGCGGTGACAAAGGTACTGACTTAGAACGTGCAGGACAATGCTAGCAATATGCAGGACAGCAGCGACAAAGGTACTGACTTAGAACATGCAGGACAATGCTAGCAATATGCAGGACAGCAGTGACAAAGGTACTGACTTAGAACATGAAGGACAGCAGTGACAAAAGTATTGGCTTAGAACATGAAGGACAGCGGTGACAAAAGTATTGACTTAGAGAAAGCAGGTCAAGGCTAGCAATATGCAGGTTAACGGTGACAAAGGTACTGACTTAGAATGTGCAGGACAATGCTAGCAATATGCAGGACAGCAGTGACAAAGGTACTGACCTAGAACGTGCAGGACAATGCTAGCAATATGCAGGACAGCAGAGACAAAGGTACTGACTTAGAACATGCAGGACAATGCTAGCAATATGCAGGACAGCAGTGACAAAGGTACTGACTTAGAACATGCAGGACAATGCTAGCAATATGCAGGACATCAGTGATGAAAGTCCTGACTTAGAACATGATGGACAGTGGTGACAAAGGTACTGACTTAGAATGTGCAGGACAATGCTAGCAATATGCAGGACAGTAGTGACAAAGGTACTGACTTAGAACATGCAGGACAATGCTAGCAATAAGCAGGACAGCAATGACGAAAGTACTGACTTAGAATGTGCAGGACAATGCTAGCAATATGCAGGACAGCGGTGACAAAGGTACTGACTTAGAACGTGCAGGACAATGCTAGCAATATGCAGGACAGTGTTGACAAAGGTACTGATTTAGAACATGCAGGACAATGCTAGCAATATGCAGGACAGCAGTGATGAATGTACTGACTTAGAACATGAAGGACAGTGCTGACAAAGGTACTGACTTAGCACGTGCAGGACAATGCTAGCAATATGCAGGACAGCAGTGACAAAGGTACTGACTTAGAACATGCAGGACAATGCTAGCAATATGCAGGACAGCAATGACGAAAGTACTGACTTAGAACAGGTAGGACAATGCTAGCAAATGCAGGACAGCAGTGATGAAAGTACTGACTTAGAACATGAAGGGCAGCAGTGACAAAAGTATTGACCTAGAACAATAGGACAATGCTAGTAATATGCAGGACAGCAGTGAGAAAGGTATTGGCTTAGAACATGAAGGACAGCAGTGAGAAAAGTATTGACTTAGAACATGAAGGACAGCCCTGACAAAAGTATTGACTTAGAGAAAGCAGGACAAGGCTAGGAATATGCAGGATAACGGTGACAAAGGTACTGACTTAGAATGTGCAGGACAATTCTAGCAATATGCAGGACAGCGGTGACAAAGGTACTGACTTAGAACGTGCAGGACAATGCTAGCAATATGCAGGACAGCAGTGACAAAGGTACTGACCTAGAACATGCAGAACAATGCTAGCAATATGCAGGACAGCAGTGACAAAGGTACTGACTTAGAACATGCAGGACAATGCTAGCAATATGCAGGACAGCAGTGACAAAGGTACTGACTTAGAACATGCAGGACAATGCTAGCAATATGCAGGACAGCAATGACGAAAGTACTGACTTAGAACATGCAGGACAATGCTAGCAATATACAGGACAGCAGTGATGAAAGTACTGATTTAGAACATGAAGGACAGCAGTGACAAAAGTATTGACCTAGAATAATAGGACAATGCTAGTAATATGCAGGACAGCAGTAAGGAAAATATTGGCTTTGAACATGAAGGACAGTGGTGACAAAAGTATTGGCTTAGAACATGAAGGACAGCGGTGACAAAAGTATTGGCTTAGAACATGAAGGACAGCAATGACATAAGTATTGACTTAGAGCAAGCAGGACAAGGCTAGCAATATGCAGGGCAGCGGTGACAAAGGTACTGACTTAGAACGTGCAGGACAATGCTGTCAATATGCAGGACAGCAGTGACAAAGGTACTGACTTAGAATGTGCAGGAAAATGCTAGCAATATGCAGGACAGCGGTGACAAAGGTACTGACTTAGAACGTGCAGGACAATGCTAGCAATATGCAGGACAGTGTTGACAAAGGTACTGATTTAGAACACACAGGACAATGCTAGCAATATGCAGGACAGCAGTGATGAAAGTACTGACTTAGAACATGAAGGACAGTGGTGACAAAGGTACTGACTTAGCACGTGCAGGACAATGCTAGCAATATGCAGGACAGCAGTGACAAAAGTACTGAATTAAAACATGCAGGACAATGCTAGCAAAATGCAGGATAGCAATGACGAAAGTACTGACTTAGAACTGGTAGGACAATGCTAGCAAATGCAGGACAGCAGTGATGAAAGTACTGACTTAGTACATGAAGGGCAGCAGTGACAAAAGTATTGGCCTAGAACAATAGGACAATGCTAGTAATATGCAGGACAGCAGTGAGAAAGGTATTGGCTTCGAACATGAAGGACAGCAGTGACATAAGTCTTGACTTAGTGAAAGCAGGACAAGGCTAGCAATATGCAGGACAACGGTGACAAAGGTACTGACTTAGAATGTGCAGGACAATGCTAGCAATATGCAGGACAGCGGTGACAAAGGTACTGACTTAGAACGTGCAGGACAATGCTAGCAATATGCAGGACACCAGTGACAAAGGTACTGACTTAGAACATGCAGGACAATGCTAGCAATATGCAGGACAGCAGTGACAAAGGTACTGACTTAGAATGTGCAGGACAATGCTAGCAATATGCAGGACAGTGTTGACAAAGGTACTGACTTAGAACATGCAGGACAATGCTAGCAATATGCAGGACAGCAATGACGAAAGTACTGACTTAGAACATGAAGGACAGTGGTGACAAAGGTACTGACTTAGAACGTGCAGGACAATGCTAGCAATATGCAGGACAGCAGTGACAAAGGTACTGACTTAGAACATGCAGTATAATGCTAGCAATATGCAGGACAGCAATGACGAAAGTACTGACTTAGAACATGCAGGACAATGCTAGAAATATGCAGGACAGCAGTGATGAAAGTACTGACTTAGAACATGAAGGACAGCAGTGACAAAAGTATTGATGTAGAACAATAGGACAATGCTAGTAATATGCAGGACAGCAGTGAGAAAAGTATTGGCTTAGAACATGAAGGACAGCAGTGAGAAAAGTATTGGCTTAGAACATGAAGGACAGCAGTGACAAAAGTATTGGCTTCAAACATGAAGGACAGCAATGCCATAAGTATTGACTTAGAGCAAGCAGGACAAGGCTAGCAATATGCAGGGCAGTGGCGACAAAGGTACTGACTTAGAACATGCAGGACAATGCTATCAATATGCAGGACAGCAGTGACAAAGGTACTGACTTAGAACATGCTGGAAAATGCTAGCAATATGCAGGACAGCAGTGACGAAAGTACTGACTTACAACATGCAGGACAATGCTAGAAATATGCAGGACAGCAGTGACGAAAGTACTGACTTAGAACATGAAGAACAGCAGTAACAAAAGTATTGACTTAGAACAAGCAGGACAATGCTAGTAATATGCAGGACAGCAGTAAGGAAAATATTGGCTTTGAACATGATGGACAGCGGTGACAAAAGTATTGGGTTAGAACATGAAGGACAGCGGTGACAAAAGTATTGGCTTAGAACATGAAGGACAGCCGTGACAAAAGTACTGACTTAGAGAAAGCAGGACAAGGCTAGCAATATACAGGACAACGGTGACAAAGGTACTGACTTAGAATGTGCAGGACAATGCTAGCAATATGCAGGACAGCGGTGACAAATGTACTGACTTAGAACGTGCAGGACAATGCTAGCAATATGCAGGACAGCAGTGACAAAGGTACTGACTTAGAACATGGAGGACAATGCTAGCAATATGCAGGACAGCAGTGACAAAGGTACTGACTTAGAATGTGTAGGACAATGATAGCAATATGCAGGACAGTGTGGACAAAGGTACTGATTTAGAACATGCAGAACAATGCTAGCAATATGCAGGACACCAGTGATGAAAGTACTGACTTAAAACATGAAGGACAGTGGTGACAAAGGTACTGACTTAGAACGTGCAGGACAACGCTAGCAATATGCAGGACAGCAATGACAAAGGTACTGACTTAGAACATGAAGGACAATGCTAGCAGTATGCAGGACAGCAATGACGAAAGTACTGACTTAGAACAGGCAGGACAATGCTAGCAATATGCAGGACAGCAGTGATGAAAATACTGACTTAGAACATGAAGGGCAGCAGTGACAAAAGTATTGACCTAGAACAATAGGACAATGCTAGTAATATGCAGGACGGCAGTGAGAAAAGTATTGGCTTAGAACATGAAGTACAGCAGTGAGAAAAGTATTGACTTAGAACATGAAGGACAGCAGTGACAAAAGTATTGGCTTCGAACATGAAGGACAGCAGTGACAAAAGTAATGACTTAGAGCAAGCAGGACAAGGCCAGCAATATGCAGGACAATGGTGACAAAGGTGCTGACTTAGAATGTGCAGGACAATGCTCGCAATATGCAGGACAGCGGTGGCAAAGGTACTGACTTAGAACGTGCAGGACAATGCTAGCAATATGCAGGACAGCAGCGACAAAGGTACTGACTTAGAACATGCAGGACAATGCTAGCAATATGCAGGACAGCAGTGACAAAGGTACTGACTTAGAATGTGCAGGACAATGCTAGCTATATGCAGGACAGTGTTGACAAAGGTACTGACTTAGAACATGCAGGACAATGCTAGCAATATGCAGGACAGCAATGACGAAAGGTACTGATTTAGAACATGCAGGACAATGCTAGCAATATGCAGGACAGCAGTGATGAAAGTACTGACTTAGAACATGAAGGACAGTGGTGACAAAGGTACTGACTTAGAACGTGCAGGACAATGCTAGCAATATGCAGGACAGCAGTGATAAAGGTACTGACTTAGAACATGCAGTATAATGCTAGCAATATGCAGGACAGCAATGACGAAAGTACTGACTTAGAACATGCAGGACAATGCTAGCAATATGCAGGACAGCAATGACGAAAATACTGACTTAGAACATGCAGGACAATGCTAGTAATATGCAGGACAGCAGTGAGAAAAGTATTGGCTTAGAACATGAAGGACAGCAGTGACAAAAGTATTGGCTTCGAACATGAAGGACAGCAATGCCATAAGTATTGACTTAGAGCAAGCAGGACAAGGCTAGCAATATGCAGGGCAGCGGCGACAAAGGTACTGACTTAGAACATGCAGGACAATGCTATCAATATGCAGGACAGCAGTGACAAAGGTACTGACTTAGAACATGCTGGAAAATGCTAGCAATATGCAGGACAGCAGTGACAAAGTTACTGACTTAGAATGTGCAGGACAATGCTAGCAATATGCAGGACAGCAGTGACGAAAGTACTGACTTAGAACATGAAGAACAGCAGTAAGCAAAGTAGTGACTTAGAACAAGCAGGACAATGCTAGTAATATGCAGGACAGCAGTAAGGAAAATATTGGCTTTGAACATGATGGAGAGCGGTGACAAAAGTATTGGCTTAGAACATGAAGGACAGCGGTGACAAAAGTATTGGCTTAGAACATGAAGGACAGCCGTGACAAAAGTACTGACTTAGAGAAAGCAGGACAAGGCTAGCAATATACAGGACAACGGTGACAAAGGTAGTGACTTAGAATGTGCAGGACAATGCTAGCAATATGTAGGACAGCAGTGACAAAGGTACTGACTTAGAACATGCAGGACAATGCTAGCAATATGCAGGACAGTAGTGACAAAGGTACTGCCTTAGAACATGCAGGACAATGCTAGCAATATGCAGGACAGCAGTGACAAAGTTACTGACTTAGAATGTGCAGGACAATGCTAGCAATATGCAGAACAGTGTGGACAAAGGTACTGATTTAGAACATGCAGGACAATGCTATCAATATGCAGTACACCAGTGATGAAAGTACTGACTTAAAACATGAAGGACAGTGGTGACAAAGGTACTGACTTACAACGTGCAGGACAATGCTAGCAATATGCAGGACAGCAATGACAAAGGTACTGACTTAGAACATGCAGGACAATGCTAGCAGTATGCAGGACAGCAATGACGAAAGTACTGACTTAGAACAGGCAGGACAATGCTAGCAATATGCAGGACAGCAATGACGAAAGTACTGACTTAGAACATGAAGGGCAGCAGTTACAAAAGTATTGACCTAGAACAATAGGACAATGCTAGTAATATGCAGGACAGCAGTGAGAAAAGTATTGGCTTAGAACATGAAGAACAGCAGTGAGAAAAGTATTGACTTAGAACATGAAGGACAGCAGTGACAAAAGTATTGGCTTCGAACATGAAGGACCGCAGTGACAAAAGTATTGACTTAGAGCAAGCAGGACAAGGCTAGCAATATGCAGGACAATGGTGACAAAGGTACTGACTTGGAACGTGCAGGGCAATGCTAGCAATATGCAGGACAGCAGTGACAAAGGTACTTACTTAGAAAATGCAGGACAATGCTAGCAATATGCAGGACAGCAGTGACAAAGGTACTGACTTAGAATGTGCAGGACAATGCTAGCAATATGCAGGTCAGTGTTGACAAAGGTACTGACTTAGAACATGCAGGACAATGCTAGCAATATGCAGGACATCAGTGATGAAAGTACTGACTTAGAACATGATGGACAGTGGTGACAAAGGTACTGACTTAGAATGTGCAGGACAATGCTAGCAATATGCAGGACAGTAGTGACAAAGGTACTGACTTAGAACATGCAGGACAATGCTAGCAATATGCAGGACAGCAATGACGAAAGTACTGACTTAGAACATGCAGGACAATGCTAGCAATATGCAGGACAGCAGTGATGAAAGTACTGACTTAGAACATGAAGGACAGCAGTGACAAAAGTATTGACCTAGAACAATAGGACAATGCTAGTAATATGCAGGACAGCAGTGAGAAAAGTATTGACTTAGAACATGAAGGACAGCAGTGACAAAAGTATTGGCTTTGAACATGAAGGACAGCAGTGACATAAGTATTGACTTAGAGCAAGCAGGACAAGGCTAGCAATATGCAGGGCAGCGGTGACAAAGGTACTGACTTAGAACGTGCATGCAATGCTATCAATATGCAGGACAGCAGTGACAAAAGTACTGACTTAGAACATGCAGGACAATGCTAGCAATATGCAGGACAGCAGTGACGAAAGTACTGACTTAGAACATGAAGAACAGCAGTAACAAAAGTATTGCCTTAGAACAAGCAGGACAATGCTAGTAATATGCAGGACAGTAGTAAGGAAGATATTGGCTTTGAACATGAAGGACAGCAGTGACAAAAGTATTGGCTTAGAACATGAAGGACAATGGTGACAAAAATATTGGCTTAGAACATGAAGGACAGCCGTGACAAAAGTATTGACTTAGAGAAAGCAGGACAAGGCTAGCAATATGCAGGACAACGGTGACAAAGGTACTGAATTAAAATGTGCAGGACAATGCTAGCAATATGCAGGACAGCGGTGAAAAAGGTACTGACTTAGAACGTGCAGGACAATGCTAGCAATATGCAGGACAGCAGTGACAAAGGTACTGACTTAGAACATGCAGGACAATGCTAGCAATATGCAGAACAGCAGTGACAAAGGTACTGACTTAGAATGTGCAGGACAATGCTAGCAATATGCAGGACAGCAGTGACGAAAGTACTGACTTAGAACATGAAGAACAGCAGTAACAAAAGTATTGACTTAGAACATGAAGGACAATGGTGACAAAAATATTGGCTTAGAACAAGCAGGACAATGCTAGTAATATGCAGGACAGTAGTAAGGAAAACATTGGCTTTGAACATGAAGGACAGCAGTGACAAAAGTATTGGCTTAGAACATGAAGGACAATGGTGACAAAAATATTGGCTTAGAACATGAAGGACAGCCGTGACAAAAGTATTGACTTAGAGAAAGCAGGACAAGGCTAGCAATATGCAGGACAACGGTGACAAAGGTACTGACTTAAAATGTGCAGGACAAAGCTAGCAATATGCAGGACAGCAGTGACAAAGGTACTGACTTAGAATGTGCAGGACAATGCTAGCAATATGCAGGACAGTGTTGACAAAGGTACTGATTTAGAACATGCAGGACAATGCTAGCAATATGCAGGACACCAGTGATGAAAGTACTGACTTAGAACATGAAGGTCAGTGGTGACAAAGGTACTGACTTAGAACGTGCAGGACAATGCTAGCAATATGCCGGACAGCAATAACAAAAGTATTGACTTAGAACAAGCAGGACAATGCTAGTAATATGCAGGACAGTAGTAAGGAAAAATTGGCTTTGAACATGAAGGACAGCAGTGACAAAAGTATTGGATTAGAACATGAAGGACAATGGTGACAAAAATATTGGCTTAGAACATGAAGGACAGCCGTGACAAAAGTATTGACTTAGAGCAAGCAGGACAAGGCTAGCAATATGCAGGACAACGGTGACAAAGGTACTGACTTAAAATGTGCAGGACAATGCTAGCAATATGCAGGACAGCGGTGACAAAGGTACTGACTTAGAACATGCAGGACAATGCTAGCAATATGCAGGACAGCAGTGACAAAGGTACTGACTTAGAACATGCAGGACAATGCTAGCAATATGCAGGACAGCAGTGACAAAGGTACTGAGTTAGAATGTGCAGGACAATGCTAGCAATATGCAGGACAGTGTTGACAAAGGTAATGACTTAGAACATGCAGGACAATGCTAGCAATATGCAGAACAGCAGTGCTGAAAGTACTGACTTAGAACATGAAGGACAGTGGTGACAAAGGTACTGACTTAGAACGTGCAGGATAATGCTAGCAATATGCAGGACAGCAGTGACAAACGTACTGACTTAGAACATGCAGTATAATGCTAGCAATATGCAGGACAGCAATGACGAAAGTTCTGATTTAGAACATGCAGGACAATGCTAGCAATATGCAGGACAGCAATGATGAAAGTACTGACTTAGAACATGAAGGACAGCAGTGACAAAAGTATTGACCTAGAACAATAGGACAATACTAGTAATATGCAGGACAGCAGTGAGAAAAGTATTGGCTTAGAACATGAAGGACAGCAGTGAGAAAAGTATTGGCTTAGAACATGAAGGACAGCAGTGACAAAAGTATTGGCTTCGAACATGAAGGACAGCAATGACATAAGTATTGACTTAGAGCAAGCAGGACAAGGCTAGCAATATGCAGGGCAGCGGTGACAAAGGTACTGACTTAGAATGTGCAGGACAATGCTATCAATATGCAGGACAGCAGTGACAAAGGTACTGACTTAGAACATGCTGGAAAATGCTAGCAATATGCAGGACAGCAGTGACGAAAGTACTGACTTAGAACATGAAGAACAGCAGTAAAAAAAGTATTGACTTAGAACATGAAGGACAGCGGTGACAAAAGTATTGGCTTTTAACATGAAGGACAGCAGTGACAAAAGTATTGATTTAGAGAAAGCAGGACAAGGCTAGCAATATGCAGGACAACGGTGACAAAGGTACTGACTTAGAATGTGCAGGACAATGCTAGCAATATGCAGGACAGCGGTGACAAAGGTACTGACTTAGAACGTGCAGGACAATGGTAGCAATATGCAGGACAGCAGTGACAAAGGTACTGACCTAGAACATGCAGGACAATGCTAGCAATATGCAGGACAGCAGTGACAAAGGTACTGACTTAGAATGTGCAGGACAATGCTAGCAATATGCAGGACAGTGTTGACAAAGGTACTGATTTAGAACATGCAGGACAATGCTAGCAATATGCAGGACACCAGTGATGAAAGTACTGACTTAGAACATGAAGGACAGTGGTGACAAAGGTACTGACTTAGAACGTGCAGGACAATGCTAGCAATATGCAGGACAGCAATAACAAAGGTACTGACTTAGAACATGCAGGACAATGCTAGCAGTATGCAGGACAGCAATGAAGAAAGTACTGACTTAGAACAGGCAGGACAATGCTAGCAATATGCAGGACAGCAGTGATGAAAGTACTGACTTAGAACATGAAGGGCAGCAGTGACAAAAGTATTGACCTAGAACAATAGGACAATGCTAGTAATATGCAGGACAGCAGTAAGGAAAATATTGGCTTTGAACATGAAGGACAGCAGTGACAAAAGTATTGGCTTAGAACATGAAGGACAATGGTGACAAAAGTATTGGCTTAGAATATGAAGGACAGCCGTGACAAAATTATTGACTTAGAGAAAGCAGGACAAGGCTAGCAATATGCAGGACAACGGTGTGATGCTGGAAATGCATCAGAGGGACAGGGCCTCTGAATCCTTGTCCTTTACTGCTTTTTTATCGTGTGTTCTGTCATGTTTTCTGCCCAGGAGTCCATGTGGGACTCCTGGCAGTGCAGCTCTCTCTTTTGGTTTGGTGAACAGACCCATGGGATACCCTTATGGCACCCATTGGTAGGGGTACAACCCTGTGCCCCTAGTGTATGTTTTTGGGCACCTGTGGGTGGCCCACAGAGCAGGGTATGGGCTGGTGGCAGCTCCATGCTGAATTTGACAGGTGCTCTGGGTGTCCTCCATTTTGGGATACCCAGGCCCTGCCATTGGGATCAGTTGATTCCTGATAGAAAACAAGATGGCCCCTGTGGCCTCTTGCTTTCTATTGCCTGTTATCTTGTTTTCCCAAAGTCCTGGGAAACCCTGCATCTGTCCCTTCCCCCTGACTGGCTGTTGGGTGGAAGTTCCATATATGGTGTTGTTGTGAAGGCCCAGCTAGACTGACTGGAGCCTTCCCAGTGACTGTATGTTGTGGGTACCTCCTGTGGGTGGGACCTGGGTGAATGGAGTGTGTGACCAATATACATTCCTTGTTGTGGTTGTCTGGTTTCTGGCATGAGAGACAAAGACTGAGACAGCCCTGCCCGAAACTGGCCTGAATGCAGTGTGTAGTGTTGAATGGCTGGGTACTTGTCCCAATCCGCATTCCTTGTTGTGAGTGTCTGAAAGGGAGGAGTGTGGCCTGAATGCACTGTGTGCCTGATTTGCTGACTGACTGCATGAATGCCCTTCTGTATGATTGGCTGCTGAGTGTGTGCCAGCAGTGTGGATGAGAGACAGAATAGTATATCTGGGGACCTCTCACCACTGGTAATTGTTCAGAAGCAGCCAGAAGTTCAGGAACGTTCAAAAGCGTTCAGAAGCGTTCTGGAGTTGAGTCTCCACTCTAAGAGTAACTGGAACTGCTGATCCTCGACGTCCAGCTGGAAGAAGAAGACTTGCTGTGGCATTTGCTTCGACTGATCCGAAGGCTGCCGAGATCGTCGAAGACTGACCCGAGAGAGGACCTGGTAAGGCACCCTCTTCCCGTGCTCCGAGGGACCATCGAGCACCGCTCCATCTTCGCCGAAGCGCCCTGGAAGACAGACCCTCGAAAGGCTGCCGACCCGAGACGGTACCGCCGAGGAGATCGAAGTGAAGCACCCGGACCTCGCCGCCGTCGAAGTCCATCGCCGTCGACCAGGGTTCGCAGGTTTGTGTAACCACTGGAGGCCCGTCGAAGTTGTGTTGCCCAGCCGTGGGAACCACTTGACGCCGTGCCGCCGACGACCGGAGCCGCCCGCTCCTTTGCCTAAGAACATTCGAATCGAAGGACTCCCTCGTCCTCACCATCGACCGCTTTATCCAGCCGGAGAAAGTTGAGGACGACCAACGCGCCGAGGAGAAACCTGCCGGTGGGTTTCCCGCCACCCGAAAACCACAAAGACTCGAACGACTTGACGCCCGTGCTGGGCCTCCGTCTCCACAATCTTTGCGGTCCAGAACTATTGTCACCGAGGTGCCCCGCATGCCTCTGCCTTGCAGGACGCCGACGCTCCGACGCCGACGAGCACCGCTCGGACGAAGCTGCCTCCTCATCGACGCCGTTCTACCTTGTTTATCAACGGACGTTCGACGCCCCGTGTCTCCCACTTGAAAGGAAAGGCATTCAAGAAGGGCCGTCGATTCCCCATCGCTGAACGCCGAGTTCCTCGACGTTTCTCGACGCCTCTCGACGATCCGTGACTCCCGCTTGAAAGGGGGTCGCTCAAGAAGGATCTGTCGACGCCTCTTCGAAGGACTCGACTCCACCAGGTACATTGGGGGGGTAAAAACATTATAGGAGGGAATAAGACTTGCAGAACAATATATGGACTGGGCTTGTGCTATACCTTTATTTTACAGGTTGCCCAGGTGGGGGGATCTCCACACAGAACTGTGTCTAGTGGTAGGGGCCAGTATTCTGCCTATTGTTCAACCATCTTATTTTCTCTCCTCTCTCTATTGCTGGTTTCACTCTATTGATCTGTGTGACATTGTTACAGTATTGTTAATGCACTTTAATGAGATCTAATACAAAGGGTGGTACCACTTTAGAATTGTATATATTTGCCATTGTTGATTTTCCTGAGTACAAAGTGAGTTATTATGATAAATGTACATAACCTTGAATATTGATTATATAAAGACTGTGTTCTAACCAATACAGTGTGTGGACATTCCTTTGTGGGGGCTTGGGGACTACACTGTACTTAAGAACCAGCCTGCATCACCTCCTGAGAAGCTAGGCCTTGATTGCTCGTCCATTGCTACCGTAATAGAGAATCTTGGCTGGGGTCCTCTGTGCCTCTCTTCTACCATATAGAGAGCAGAAGTACAGACACCCCCCACCGGTCTTCTTTCACACTGGTGGCAGCGGTGGGATGCTTATGGTTTTAAGAATCAGTGTATAACCGTGCCACTTACAAAGGATATCTGCACTTTATTAAATTAAGGTTTAGTTGTGTACAAGATAACTGCATTACAAACAATGGAGTCTATTGCAAATGGCAAATTGACTCGGATGAGCTTGGAGGCTCTCCAGAGTGCTTGTGAAGCCAGGGAGTTAGACTTTGTGGATAAGTCTAGGGCTGAGCTGATAGCTGCCCTGGTGGACTACCAGACTGATGGTGAAACTCTTGAGGAGGGGGGGAATGCAACCAATGAGGACTCTGCCCCTGGGGTTTCTGCAGAATCTGTTTCTGGGAATGCCGCCATTCCTGCTGCCTCTGTTCCAAACCCCAGCAATTCCTTGGAGCTTGAGTTATTAAGGATGAAATTGGCCTTTGAATACCGCAAGTTGGAAATAGATGCTGAACTTAAGAAAGAGGAGTTGGCTCAACAAGTGGAGCTCAAGAATAGGGATCTTGAACTCAGAAATAAGGACCTTGAACTCAAGAGCCAGGACACTGAATGTCAGAGAATCCAGCTAGAGAAAGCTAGACTGGAGACTTCAGCTAAAACCAGTGAGAGTGTCAGGTCCCCAGCCACCAAGTTTATGAAAGATTTGGTTGGTGTATTTGTGGAGGGTTCAGATATCCTCCAATGGATTGAAGCGTTTGAAATGGCTTGTGCGATTCATGATGTTGATAAAAGAGATTTGGCTAAGTGTTTGTTAAGCAGAGTGCCTCAAACTGGATATGACTGTATTCTGAAGCTGAGTGCGGAAGAAAGGGGTCAGTATGAGTGTATGAAGTCGGCTTTGATTGCCAAGTTTGGCAAGACACCTACCCAATACCTTAGAAGGTTCAGGGATTTTAAGAAGAGAGAGAATGTGTCTTGGGTTGACTGGGTGAGTGCTGCGCACATGAACATGATGGGGTGGATCGATGGATACAAGGTTAAGACTTTTGTTGAATTGTCCCACCTCTTGTTTTTTTAGCATGTTTCTGAAGCCTGTTCACCAGAACTGCGTCAGTATGTGGCTGACCAGAACATTTTGGACCCCTTTAAGCTGGCTAGGTTGGCTGACAAGTGGGTCTCCCACCGGGTGTCCCCTAAGGACTCCAGTGGGAAGGACAAGGACAAGGAAAAGGGGGCCTCTCAGAAAGCTGAGGAGTCCCACAAGCAGTCACAGTCGAGTAAACCTAAACCTTCCTCTCCCAAGACCCAAAAATCTAGTAGGGATAAGTCATCTGGGGGTGGGAATAAGAGCAGTGGTCTACCTGCTGCAAAGCAGGCTCCCAGTGGTTCCAGTACCGTACCCCGCACTCCTGGCGCTTGTTGGGATTGTGGGGCTCTGGATCACAAAAGGGGTGACCCCAAGTGTAAAGGTAAGGCACTTGGAGTACAGGCTGTCAGCCTGACCTACCCTTACCCCGTGTCTGAGGTGGAGGCCACTGTCCTCCCCTCCTCTACCGGGATCACGTTCGGTGCTCCGGTAGAGATTTCCTTAGTGTCCCTTGGGGCCTGGGACCAGTATGCGGAAGTACTGGCGACTATCCCACAGAACACCCGTAGGTTTTTGAGAAGTGTCCTCTTGAATGGCCAGCCTTCTACTGGTTTGAGAGACACTGGGGCAAGCATGACAGTGGTGGACAGGACCCTGCTCAAGCCAGAGGACTATGTAGGTGCTTCTCTGAGAACCACCAGGTTAGCTGGTGGGCCTCCCAAATTATCGCCTGTAGCCTTAGTCACACTCATGATTGGAGACAAGACAGCAAAGCTTCCTGTCCTGGTTCAGGACAATGTCCCTGCTAACATTCTGTTAGGAAATGATCTAGTAGAGTTGGGGTTGATCTCGGATGGTCTTCCCATGACTGCTGCTGCAGTCACTAGGTCACAGGTGACACCGGGTCTGGCTGTGGGTCAGGTACCCGAGCCAAAGGCAAGGCCGAAGGCAAGAAGAAGGAAGACCAAGAAGGCCACCTCTGTGGAGGGAACACCTTCTCTTCCTGCTGTTCCGACAGCACCCATTGGGATCCATGCTCCGGACGGGCTGGGTCCAGTGGAAAACCCAAACTCAACTCCTGTGGGAGAAGAGACAGAAGACTCTCCTGTGGGAGAGGTTCTCAACCCGGAGGATCATCCCGATCTTCAATGCTTGTTAGCTGAAGGGGGACCCTCCCGGGCAGACTTCTGTAAGGGACAGAGAGAGTGCCACTCTCTCGAGGGTCTGAGGAAACAGGCCCTGTCCCAGGCACAAGGAGAAGTGCCTAGGACATTCCTGATTTATTGGGAGGGTGAGCTCCTTGTTAGTGAGCCCACTAAGCCTGAACCTGGTGCCCTCAAGAGGTTGGTGGTACCCCAGGTTTACAGGCCCTTCCTACTGCAGTTGGCGCATGAGGTGCCCTTGGCTGATCATCTTGGGACCAAGAAGACTAAGCAGAGGCTCTCTGCCCATTTCTACTGGCCACGGATGGGAGTAGAGGTGGAGTCCCACTGCAGGACCTGCCCAACTTGTCAGTTGTCTGGCAAGACTGGAGGCAGTGTCATTGCCCCACTGCAGCCATTGCCAGTGGTTGGCACACCATTTGAGAGGGTGGGCATCGACATCGTCGGTCCCCTTGACCCTCCCACTTCAGGTGGACATCGGTTCATCCTGGTCTTGGTAGATCATGCCACCAGGTACCCTGAGGCGATACCCCTTCGGACTGTTACTGCCAAGGTGGTTGCCAGGGCTCTCCTGGGCATTTTCACCCGTGTTGGATTCCCCAAGGAGGTTGTCTCTGAAGGAGGATCCAACTTCATGTCTAGTTACATGAAAACCATGTGGAAAGAGTGCGGGGTAACCTACAAGTTCTCCACCTCTTACCACCCCCAGAACAATGGTCTGGTTGAGAGATTTAATAAAACTCTCAAGGGCATGCTAGGGGCTTTGGAAGAACCCCTAAGGAGGAAATGGGATCTCCTCCTGCCATGCCTGCTGTTTGCTTACAGAGAGGTACCTCAAGAGGGTGTTGGTTTCAGCCCCTTTGAGTTACTCTTTGGACATCCCATGAGGGGGCCCCTCGCCTTGATCAGAGAAGGCTTGGAAGCCACCCCTCCA